>NC_061119.1:125221657-125454928 GCF_002878395.1 Capsicum annuum | reverse complement strand
GGGCCATCTGAATATTAGCACGAAAACTATTGTTATATGCAAATTTGATCAATAGCAAGTGCTCATCCCAACTACCTTTGAAATCAAGCACACATTCCCTCAATATATCCTCCAAAGTTTGAATAGTCCTCTCAGCCTGATTATCAATCTGCGGATGAAAAATGGAACTCAAATGAACTTGGGTACCAAGACCCTTCTGAAAGGCTCTCCAAAACTATGAAGTAAACTGAGTACCCCTATCTGAGATGATAGACAAAGGAACTCCATGCAATCTGAATAACTCACGGATATACAATCTAGCATAATCCTCAGCTGTATAAGAAAAATGCACTGGAAAAAAATAAGTTGATTTAGTTAACCGGTCTACAACAACCTAAATCGAATCATGATGACGACGAGAAGGAGGCAAGCCAATTATGAAATCCATATTCACTTCTTCCCACTTGTAAGTAGGAATGCTAAACTCTTGTATTACACCACCATGCCTTTGGTGCTCTGCCTTAACCTGTTGACAAGTAGAACACTTTGCCATAAATCCTGCTATGTCTTTCTTCATACCATTCCACCAATAGATTTCCCGCAAATCGTGGTACATCTTGGTAGCACCGGGATGAATAGAATATCGTGCGCCATGCGCTTCAGCCATAATTCTCTACCTTAGATCATCAACATCGGGAACACATAATCTACCCTGCAATCTCAACACACCATCTCCTCCTTGGGAGAAAACCTCTACCTTTTGGTCCTTAACTAACTCCTTTAGTCTGACCAAACTAGGATCCCTGTCTTACTTCTCCTGTACCTTCGAGACCAAAGAGGACTCGAAACTACTCTGAACTAACATACTCCCTTCAACAGAATCAAGAAATCTAACACCCAACCTAGCCAAACGATGCACATCATGAGCTAATTCTTTCTTATTATTCTCTACATGAGCTATACTACCCATAGACAACCTGCTCAGAGCATCTACCACAACATTGGCCTTGTCCGGGTGATATAACAAACTCATATCGCAGTTTTTTAGCAACTCTAACCATCTTCTTTGCCTAAGATTCAACTCCCTCTGAGTAAACATATACTGCAGGCTTTTGTGTTCAGTAAACACATCAATATGAACACCATAAAAATAATGTCTCCATATTTTCAAAGCAAAAACTACAGCTGCTAATTCAAGATCATGGATAGAGTAATTCTTCTCATGAGGCTTCAACTGTCTAGAGGTATAATCTATAACTTTACCTCTCTGCATCAACACACAACCCAAACCAACTCTAGAAGCGTCACAATACACCTCAAAACTATTATTACCATCGGGTAAAGCTAACACTGGGGCTGAAGAGAGTCGAGTCTTCAACTCCTGAAAACTCTTCTCACAGGTATTTGTCCAATGGAACTTAACTTTTTTTTGGGTCAACCGGGTCATGGGAGACGCAATGTAAGATAAGCCCTCAGCAAAACGATGGTAGTATCCAGCTAGACCCAAGAAACTCGTAATGTCAGATAGGGAAGTAAGTCTAGGCTAAATCTTTACAGCTTTTGTCTGTTGGGGATCGACTCTAATGCCTTCGGTAGAAACAATGTGACCAGAAAAGCAACTAACCTTAGCCAAAATTCACATTTGCTAAATTTAGCGAATAATTAATGATCTCTAAGAGTTTGCAAGATAATTCTAAGATGGTCGACATGATCATCCTCTCTTTGGAAATACATAAGAATATCGTCTATGAATACAATCACAAACATATCAAGTTATTGCTTGAACACTCGATTCATGAGGTCCATGAAGGCTGCTGGAGCATTGGTTAACCCAAAGGACATGACAAGAAACTCAAAGTGACTACAATGGGTTTGGAAGGCTGTCTTTGGAATATCACACTATCTCACTTTAAGTTGATGATAGCCGGATCTAAGGTCGTCATGAAATGTCGTCACAAAAGGGTGGAATTTATGACTTTCTGCTTAAGGTTGACAATATTTTGTGACAAGTCATCATAAAATATCATCACAAAATGTTGGAACTTGTGACTTTCTACTTAAGGTGATGACATTTTGTGACAAGCCATCAGACTTGTAACAAATTGTCACAAAATATCGTCACACAGTTTCCAGGCCGCCATGCTGTAGTAAAATAGGCATAATTTTTTACTTCGATACCGGATTTGGGTAAAATGGGTACCGTTGGAAAGGTAATTCAATTATTTATATGTTGGTGGGTCATGAGCTCAAAATTTCTTAGTGTAATAAGAGATATGCTCCTTTGAAGTTGACTATGCTAAAATCCTTCTCAAGAATTCAATCGGTAAGGGATGTTTTGATTCACCTAATCGCTAGGACATCTTTGAGGCCTTAATGCATATCACCCTTGATCAGAAAACAGCCAAAGCACTATAATTTATTTCTCATGAGCTTGAGTTATGGTGGCACTATTGGTTAGTGTTCACGGGGTATTACAGATTTTATTATAATTTATGCTCTCAATTGAATATTCATCCTTAAACATATGTATACATATATATAGAAGTCCAAATCAATTTGGGGAAAGGCCTAAATACCAAAGAATTATTAATCAAGGCTTCTAAAATATGCCAGTAATAGTAAAATTCAAACCCTTTTCGAAAAATCATGATTTCTAAACCTTTAGCATGAATTAAAGAAGGTTTCTTTGCCCATGAATTTTTAGGAAAATCCCACACACCTTAATTTAGGAATTTAGTGAATGATTCTTGAAGCCTATGATTTGGGGATTCAAAATCTTCAATCAATCTTGAAAACCCACAATTAAATCTTGAGATATTTTGATCTTTGGGTTGAAACCCTAAGAAGTGTTCTTGAGAGAATTTGAGAGAATGAGGGTATAATTTGGTTATTTGAGGCTGAATCTCATGTTATTGGAGGATATTTAAGGGTGGAAAATGACCAAAATACCCCTCTTAGATGCGGAGCTTGACTACAGGAAATTACACTGGCAGGAATAAGCTGGGTGCCGCGTCGCTTATCGCCCTGGCTTACTGCTTCTCACGAAAATTGTTGTAACTTTTTGCTCAGGTATCAATTTTTTGCAAAATTAGTATCGTTGGAAAGATAATTTGAAGAGATTTCATTTGATATATAGTAAGCCTTATAATTTTTTATATACAAAGAATTATGGTCGATTGAATTTGATCCAAGTTTCGATGCTCACTCAATTCGAACGATAGGAAAGATTTCAACTCTTCCTTGAGTTAGGGGACCTTTATGATCTCAATTCATTCTCTAATTGCTTCCCAAATTCCATAATTGATTAACATGCCCAATTTGCATAGGATTTAAGGCTTTTGGATCATCTACGCATAGAAATGATGGTTTTTATTCTAGCTCGAAATATGGAGTGTTACATTATCTCCCCCTTGGGATAATTTATCCCTGAATGATGGGTAGGAATGTTGAAGCTTAAAGGTATGAAATAACATGGACATGATGTGTCTTCTAAGAAAGGATATAACTGATCTGAAACATTTAAACTTCTATCATGAAACTGAATTCTGAGTTGACTTGACTTTACTTGCTTTAAGGAGCTGATTCATGCTGAGAGTTTAGGATTCCCTTGAAGTGTTCATGATCCATTCATACATATTGAATTGAGAAGTGATAGCTTAGGAAAGTACGAATCATAAGGTAATAAGACTTAGACAATTCCAGGGTACTACATTGTCTGAGCTAAAATACTTGGAAAAATTTAAGATTATGCGCTGAACTCTTATGAATTGAGTCGTGACTAAATAGCTGAATCTGAAACATGTTGCTTTGACTGAACTGAATTCGCAACTTATATGAATGGAATAAATTATCTCTTGGGATGGTCATACACCTGAGACTTTGGATAGTAGGACTGGGTGAAAAGGTAGAAAACCACCATAAGTTGTCTGTCTGCCTGTTAAACTGAATTACTGGCTAATACAGACTAAATTATGCTAGACTCTTATACTTACTGGAGTATCTCTTCAACACTCTTTCTAAAGAAGTTCTAGTAGCATTAGGGAGCAAAAAATCTTGGGCATGAGTTACACAAGACATCCAACTAAAGAATCACAACAATGACACTACTCTATAGTAAAGAATATAGACATGTAACTCATAAACTAGGATAGAATTTTCAAGCCTTAGGCGATGCAACTTCTTACTTCCAAGCTTGGCACACTCTCGAATACTTCCTTAACTATACTTTTCCCTTTAAATGACATACTCATTTGATTCAACTTATAATTCTTATATGAGCATTGATAACTCTTTCTACTAATGTCTAAAGTAGCTTAAATCCTTTCACTGTGATCAAGCCTAATTTGAAATAACAAAATACAACATGCCACACCACGATACTAGTCTAAACCATCCGATCCAATCTTCTATATACTCTTTAGAGATCACACCCTAAGAATAACATGCCTTATCACTTCAATGACTAACTCTGAACTCTTACAATGGATTCGCTAGCGCATATTGCATTTCTCGACTTCAATCCCAACATGACATTCAAGCCTATCTTTATAACTACATATGAAATTCACGGCAAACACCCATAAAGACATACTTCATATATATTCTCTAAACCACTATCAATACAACTCACATGCTCTACCCCAAGAATACACACACAAAAAATTTCCACTAACTATCACATGTATTAAAGACTTGGCCCAAAATCTTACTTTATACTTATGGCCTTAACTAAAATACGCATACAATGATCTTTCATCAACAAGAAACATTCACTCATCACCACTATCATTACATAAGGAGGAGTCACAAAAAGGTTAGAACATAAGACCGTAAAGCATGGAAGGATACTATACGAAACTTGACACTTAACTGAGGCCTAAGGAACAACGAATCAACATCATGGATTCATCAAAGTGATTTGAATTGGGGGAATACCTGGTTATAAGCGGAATCTCGCCAATTATTTGGCGTGTAGCATGAGTTGTGTAAACTAAGCACACTATACAGCGTGAGTACATGAGTCATGAGCTACATGACCTCAATTTTTGGAGTTCATAACTTATGGACTGTGATTCCAACTATTAAAAAAATTGAAACCCCTTATTAAGGGACTGGAAAAAATACCCAATCGTCTATCATATGCATGAACGTAAACTATGATCATGGAACTAAAATGTAAGGCATGAGTAGGTATTGGGATAACTGAAAAATACAGAAACAAGAATGGCTTGAGCCTCACCCTCACCTTCTGTTGTTCTATATCATACTGGCATTTCTACTAGAATCTGAGAGCCTGACTTGGTTACTCTCTCTATCATCTCCCTCTTCGCTTCAAGCCATTATCTTAAGTTTGAGAGATCCCTGACTAGACTCTAATTGAACTACACTTACTGCACTCTAGGGTCTGGAAAATGACCATACACGCATATCATAGAACTTAACCCGAATGACTACACCTGAAAGTCGAAAGCCCACTATTAATACTACCTTCTGAAATACACTCCATCTTTCTATAGAAATCAATAGTCATCATTTAATACTTGAATACTTAATAACTTCGAATCTTCATGAATATCCCCATAGTTGAAGTGCGCACCCTCTGGTGCTTCTATTCTTATTTCTATTAGTTCAACCTTCAAAACTCAAACTTAGATTCTAATACTTAACATGGATATCACCAAGCCTTTGATGAACCATACTTCTTCCGTCATAGCCTACCAATATTACGACCCTAAATTATAACTCTTTACCATGAGGATAAAAATCATATCAAAAGGCTCAACACTATAAGTCAAAACTCCTTAACTTGGCCATTTAGAACACCTTGTACTATCTAACTAGTCTTTCTCCACCTAGCAACTCAATGGTACTACTAGCCATACACAACATGTAATAGACTTAGAAAAAAAATACCGCAACCTCATATCACCTTGCGCATACTTCTACCTCATACATACAACATCATACTTCATTATGAATCAAATAAACTTAATCTATTGTATACACCGTTCAAGCCTATTAGATCACTTCCATATAACTAGTATCATTAATTAAGAAATTATCACATCCACCTTCATGGCAATCAACTGATCAAACTTAATGTCTAGTTCTAAACATGATTTACAACCTAACCTTACGCACAATTCTCATTTGAAAACCATGAAATAAACATCAAGAAATACTAGTACACTAGAACTTCATAACAACAATAATCGATCACGACCTTACGATTTTCCTTATCATAATTCATTAGCACGTACTATTTTAACACATCAAGCCTTCTAATTTATTCCCACAAAAGATACATCATTAATCTCATGCCACTATTCTTACCACCAAATTCTACATTTAAATTCAAGCCTATATTCTAGAATCAATCATCTACCACCAACGAAGAATGCAACATAATATACTAGTCCATCAAACTGGGAAATTCTACCTAAATACTTTATTTTATCTAGATACTACCCATAACCAAAATACCTTTATGACATTACTACTATTCCTCCAAATCTACTATAGACCTTCTCACAAGTAGTACTAGTTTACAACTACCAAAGAAAAGAAGGTTAAGGGGGTAAAGTCATATAATAGACATGATCAACATATACTTTAACATATACTACTACTCGGGTGGAAATATAGTTCCAACAAACACAAGAACAACAAGATGAACAACAGTTGCTAGTGAATCAAAATAAGCCTCACACGGCTTCACTAGACTTTGATTTTTATGATTTGAATAAGAAAATAGAATGAATAACAAAAAAACTAAGATAGTGAATCAAAATAGCCCCACACTGCTTCACTAGAATTTTTATTTCAACAACACAATGATATCAAGATTACAAGAGATAGAAACTTGACACACAATATTTAATGACCCAAGAATACATATCTTACTCTTGTCTTAACTGAACACCTCTTAAGAACGAGGACATAATTTTAAACTTGAGGGACTTATGACATATCAGGGAGCTCTTCCCAAGACGTTTATATGACTTTTGAAATTTCTGTTAGTAAATTTGAGAACACCATAGTAAGGAAAAGAATTAGGATAACTTTTCTTTTGTATGGGCGACACCATAGCATGAATTAGAGTATGAAGGAGGAACATCCTGAATCCATAACATGAACTAGAACATGAAGAAAGGGAAACATTCCTAAACGCCTAGTAGCCTCTTGCTTATAAGTGTGGCACTCTATACACCCATAAATAAGACTCTACCCGACGCAATTTCATAGACACCCTGGGGCCATGAATTATGCTCTGATACCAAGTTTGTCACGACCCAAGTCGGGGCCCTTGCCGTGACGAGCATCTCGGACCATGAAGGCCCAGATGCCCTTCTCTATCTAGTAATCATGCTCAATATTTGTAAATTATAATAGAAGATGTGAAATTATAAATCATTAAAGAAACATGGTCATACTCTGAGTTCAATTAAACTATGCAAAATGAAATCCAATATCAACTACACAACATCTGAACCAGTCTGTGAAATCTCTACTATATCTGAAAATGACAACTATCTAAAACTTGGACAAGGCCCCCAACGGACCTAAACCAAAATAAATAACATAATCTAAAAGACATAGGCCTTCTGGAATAAAGAAGGCTCACCAACTGCACACATCACTGTTGTCTAAAAACTCTACGGCTTAGCAGAACCTCTGAACTGAGAAGGGGGGTCAATACAAATATACTGGTACGCAGAGCAATCCAAAATAAACTTTAATACAAATAAGGTAGTTGAGATCTAGTCATAAAACATCTTATATGATATAAATTCCAAAACACATGGGTATTTTTTATAATTATAAAACCTTTCTGTAAATGTAATTTCTGATCTTTGTATTACTTCTGAGTTAGGTGGCACTCCCCTACAAGTTTGATATTCCATGGGCTATATGGAATCCACCTTTGACTCGGCGGAAAAGCCGCCAACCCAAGTATGCCACAAGGGTTGGAGTGTCTGAGTTTGATATGCCACAAGGCACTAGGCCAGCGTATAATAATATACCCGAATCTACAAATCACGATTTTAGGCAATGAGTTATCTGAACTTATGCCTTCTTCGGAGAACCACCAAATCTCTCTTTATGCCCAATTTTAGTCTAAACTGAAACATGCATCATTCTAGTTTCAAAATATGAAAATCTGATTTCAAACATACATTCTATTATGTTCTGAATTAACATGCCATTATCTGAGTTGGTGTCGTCACACCAAGACTTGCAAGTCCTATGTCTGAGCCATAATGCATCATGCATGATTCTTTCATCAAAACTTAATTCAGACCACCCAAATATACAAATAGTATAAGAAATTTCATATTCCGAAACATAAGTCAAAACTATGCAAGAATTTTTCAAACATATGGTGGTCATGTGTTTTTGGCAAAACTATGCACTCTTTCATTATATGTATATTCAACATTTATCAACATGCGCAATCCTCTCTTTTGTTTCCAAAATCATATTAAAGCCATAGTATAAATCAAGACGTTTCATATCATGCTTTTAAAAATGCATGCAAAATGATTCATAGCATATCAGAAGTAAAGCAAAATCATAACAAGAGAGGGATTTCATTATAATTCATGCTCTCAATTGAATATTTATCCTTAAACACATGCATACATACATATAGAATTCCAAATTAATTTGGGAAAAGGCCTAAAGACCAAAGAAATATTAATCAAGGCTTCTAAAACATGCTAGTAATAGTAAAATTCAAGCCCTTTCCAAAAAATCATGATTTCTAAACCTTTAGCATGAATTAAAGAAGGTTTCTTTACCCATGAATTTTAAGGAAAACCCCACGTACCTCAATTTAGAAATTTAGCAGATGATTCTTGAAGCCTACTTTTTTGGGGATTCTAAATCTTCAATCAATCTTGAAAACCCACGGTTAAATCTTGAGATATTTTGATCTTTGGGTTGAAACCCTAAGAAGTGTTCTTGAGAGATTTTGAGAGAATGAGGGTATAATTTGGTTATTAGATGCTGAATCTCGTATTATTGGGGCTATTTAAGGGTGGGAATAACCCAAATACCCCTCTTGGATGTGGAGCTTGACTGCAGGAAATTACATTGGCAGGAATAGGCTGCGTGCCGCCTCGCTTATCGCCCTGGATTACTACCTCTCATAAAAATGGCTGTAACTTTTCGATTAGATTTCAGATTTTGGATAAATTGGTATCGTTGGAAAGCTAATTCGAAGATATTTCATTTGATATATAGTAGGTCCTCTAATTAGTTATATATAAAGAGTTATGGTAGATTAAAGTTGACCGAAGTTTCGATGCTCACTTAACTTGAACGATAGGAAAGCTTTAAACTCGTCCTTGAGTTAGGGGACCTCTATGATCTCAATTTATGCTCAAATAGGTTCCAACACTCCATAATTGATTAACATGCCAAATTTGCATAGGATTTAAGGATTTTGGATCATCTATGCATAGAAATGACGGTTTTCATTCTAGCCCTGAATGCGGGGTGTTACATGTTAGTAGCATATTTCTCGAACATAAGATTTGATATGGATTTATCCGTAATTTGAGGGCCGTTAATGGCGTATTTCTCGAACATAGGAGTATTTGACTTTGATCTCCATGAAAGGAGGTTTTGTGAATCTTCTTAATGTATTTGATTATCAAGAAGAAAGGTTTTGATCTCTCTGAGATATTCGAGATTTATGAATATCTCATGAATTTGTGGGATATTTGGGGTCTTAGAGATCTTGGAGATGCCTCTTTAAAGGGATATTCCCCCCTTTATATAGGCGTAATTTAAGGTTTAGGTAGAGTAGCCACCAAACTAGATTTAGGGTAAAGTAGCCCAAAAACTCCAACAAAAATAGAACTCTTTTTGTAGAAAAAGAATTAGATTTAAGTGTAGAAAAAATATTTAAAATACCAACAATAAAAAATATTTTTACTAGGAAAAAGGACGAATATTATGTAGTATGCCAAAGGAACATGTAATAGACTGTAGATATACAAAAGGCAAAGCTAGTATACCACTAGTAACAAAAAGAATAATTAATAAAGAGATAAATGATATAAAAAGTAAAGGAGATCCAATAAAATATGTACACCTTGGAGGTACAGAGATATTAATAAAACATGTTTTAGAGAATGAATAGATACACCAATAGAATTATATTTAGCAGATGATAGAATTATAAAACCTATAGAAAAAAGCATAATAACTATCGTAAAAGGAAATCTAATATACCAAAAATTTAAATTTATAATAAGTGCAAATTATTCCATAGCAGTAACAGATAAAAATATAGATAAATCATTAGTATTATATTGAAAAATATCAGGAATAGAATTAACCCCAGGAAGTAAAATATTTACAGCAAGATGCAAAAATTTATATGTATTAACAACAAAACATAAAATAACAGGAAAAAATAAGATTAACAAAATACGAATAGAAAGTCCATTCGAACAAATTGTAAAAACAATAGATTATAATGATTATAGCTACAAAGACATAGATATAGAAGAAAATTTAGAAATAGTAAATGATAGAATAAGTACAACGAAAAGAATAGCTGATGAAAAACCAAAATCATCAAGCTCATAAAAAAGGACAAGTTATGGAATAAATTCAATAAGTAATTTAAACCAATATTACATAACAGGAAAAATAAATGAAAAAGAATATTTAATACTCTTAAATATAGGACAAGAAGAAAATTATATAGCAAAATATCTAGTAAAAAATGAAGAAATAAAAACTGATAATGATATGTGCCCAAATCTACCAAGAAGTTTAATAAATAGTAAAAATATAGCAGAAAAAAAAATAACAATAGGAATTAGAAAAATAAAAATAGAATTTGAAGTAAAGGAAGAAATTCAAAAAACAGATATAATATTAGGAATAAAATGGCTAGAACAAGTAAAACCATATAATATAGAACATACACAATTAACCTTAACATATAACAAAGAGAAATTATTCTTAAGAAGAGCCTTAACATAAAATGAAAATATATGTATTAATGAAGATAGTAGTAGAAGGATATTACAGTAGATATTATACGCCCATGATAAATACAGGAGCAGAAGCTAATTTATGTAGATATAATTGCTTATCAGAAAGTAAATGGGATAAATTAAAAACACCAATAATAGTTAAAGGATTTAATAATGAAGGAAGTTTAATTACTTATAAAGCTAGGAATGTAAAAATACAAGTATGGGATAAGATATTAATAATAGAAGAAATTTATAATTATGAACTAACATCAAAAGATATACTTTTAGGAATGCCGTTTTTAGATAAATTATACCCACATATAATAACTAGAACAGACTGGTGGTTTACAACACCATGTAAACAGAAAGTAAGAGCAAAAAGAGTTAATAATAAAATAAGAAAGAAAACTGATTGGATAAAAGGAAGTGAAAAAATTACACAAAAGTTAGAAAATATAAAAAATACTGAAGATACAATAGAACTAGTAGTATTTTCGATAAATAAAACAGAAAAAATTATATTTTCAATAAATAAGAATAGAAAGACTACATTATAATATATTTGCCGGAGTTAGTAAAAACTCAATAAATACACAAAAAGATGAAATATCAAAATTAGAATCACAAATAGATAGTTTAGAATATATATATATCAACATGAATTATTCACAATAAAATGAACAAAGAAGAATTTATAATAGATGAAAAAATATATGAAAATCACGAAGGATTAAAAATAAAAATAGTATTTTCTAATCTAGGAAGAAGATATAAGAAAATAGATGAACATTTCTATCTAATGTTAGAAAAAAGAAGAATTAAAATTAGAAGATAAATTGACAGCAATGGTGAGAATAGAAAGAGAAAATGAAGAAATAGATAGGAAAAAGGAAATAGAAAAAATTAAACAACAAACTAAAGAAGAAATACGAAAAATAGAAGAAACCAAAAATAGTAGAATTGCTGCTTTAGAAAAAGAACTACAAATGTTAAAAGATTTGTATGAACAAAGACAAAAGAAAAAAGAAGAAAAAGATAAAGAACAAAAATTACTAAACGAGATAAATCAATTTAAGGAGAAATTAGAAATAAAAAACAAGGAATTAGAAATAAATAATATAGATGTTGAAGAGACAGATAATTATGATTCAGAAGATAGTGAAACATATACAGAAATATTAACAAATACAAAAAATTTAGAAATCAATGAAAAACAAGAAGTAATTAATGAAGAAAACTTAGAAATTACCAACACGAAAATAAATACTCTTGATAAAAAAGAAAATGAAAATATAATACCTAGAACATCAGAAATAAGAAAAACTGCATATTATAAGAATAAGTTTAAAAAATATAATGAATATGACAAATGGACACCAAAACAAATAGTTAATAAAAATTATAACTTTTTAGACCTAGACTGTGTAATAGATACAGAAAAAACAATACAATTATGGATAGGATATATGACAAAACAACTGTTAGATAATAATATAAACATAACAGATGCACCAAAATATATAGAAAGAACACTAATAGGATCAGTAAAATTATGGTTTACAAATCTAACTGAAAATAGCAAGAAGGTATTAAGAACTAATAAACCTATAGAAGGAACATCATCAACAACAACTAAACTAACACCTATAGAATTATTAAAAAAATATAAAACTACTATAAAAATTAAATTAATAGATAAAAATAGCATAATAACCCAGAAATCATTAACATATAATTTTGACGATTTAAAAGAATTTAAAATGCATATAGATGAATTATTAGAAAAATAATATATACAAAAAAATAATAACAAACATAATAGTCCAGCATTTATAGTAAATAAACATAGTGGACAAAAAAGAGGAAAAAGTAGAATGGTTATTGACTATAGAAATTTAAATGCAAAAACTATAACATATAATTATTCAATACCAAATAAGATATTAAAAATAAGGCAAATACAAGGATATAATTATTTTAGCAAATTCGATTGTAAATCAGGATTTTACCATTTAAAGTTAGAAGAAGAATCTAAAGAATTAACCGCATTTACGGTACCACAAGGATTTTATGAATGGAACGTATTACCATTTGGATATAAAAATGCACCAGGTAGATATCAACATTTTATGGATAGTTATTTGAAACAATTATCTAATTGTATAGTATACATAGATGATATATTATTATATACAAAAACTAAAGAAGAACATTTAAAATTATTAGAACAGTTTACAGATATAATAGAAAAATTGGGAATAAGTCTAAGCGAAAAGAAAACTGAAATTATGAAAAATCAGATAGAATTTTTAGGAATACAAATAGATAAGAGTGGAATAAAAATGCAACAACATATAGTACAAAAAATAATAAATTCAAAAGAAGAATTAGATACAAAGAAGAAATTACAATCATTTTTAGGATTAGTAAACCAAGTAAGAGAATATATTCCAAAATTAGCAGAAACTTTAAAACCACTACAGAAAAAATTAAAGAAGGATGTAGAATATAACTATAATGAAGAAGATAGAAACAAGTTCAAAAAATAAAATTACTTTGTAAAGAATTACCAAAATTACAATTTCTAGATGAAAATAGAAAATTTATATATATAGTAAAAGCAGATGCTAGTGAATATAATTATGGAGGAGTACTTAAATATCGATATGAAGCAGAAAAATTAGAACACCATTATAGATACTACTCAGGTACGTTTAATGAGACAGAAATAAAATGAGAAATAAATAGGAAAGAATTATGTTCATTATATAAATGTTTGTTAGCATTTGAGCCATATATTGTATATAACAAATTTATTGTACGAACAGATAATACACAGGTACGCTGGTGGTTAACAAAGAAAATACAAAATTCAGTTACAACAAAAGAGATTCGAAGACTAGTCTTGAATATATTAAATTTCACATTTATAATTGAAGTAATCAGTACTAACAAAAATGTTATTGCAGATTACATATCAAGACAAAGCTACACAGACTGATATAATAGAAGAAGATACTCTAGAAAAAATACTCAACACCCTAACTACGCTTTCAATGAAAGTGGATAGTATGGGTAATGAGATAGAAAAGCTAAAGACTAATGAAGATAAACTGAAGTCTATAGCTACAAATCAGCTAACTCAGCAGTGTGCAGAGCTATGTCGATCGGAAGACATTAAAGTTCCAGAGCTAGAAGGAGACGATGGGATACTCCATAAAACCCATAACGTTTATCAATCTACTTCTGCAGGTACAAGCAAAGGAGTTAGTAGACAAAGATATCAGAACGTGAATATAAATAAGATATTTGAGAAACCATTTATACCAAAAACACAAAAAGACCCCTTGTTCATACCCCCACAAATTACTACATACCGAAATAGTCTAAACCAAGATAAAAAAGTTTACAACTATACAACCCAAAAATACATAGAAAATATCTATAGAGTACAAACTTTCCTAAACCTTAACCCCAGAGCTACAAATATCAAAGAACCAAACACAAACTATATAACCCAAAAATTACAAGGATATAACAAGCTAATTGCACTACCCAAAACCAACCCAAGCCTAGTGAAAACTTATTTTGACTATGGATTATTAAATACCATATACACCCAAAACGGAGAAGAACTAACAACTATGGAAGAATTACATAAAATATTCACCACCTACAAAAGGATAACAAAAGGAAATCTATTTTATATAAAGTGTTATACTGCACCAGCAGAGATATTATACGATGAAATAAAACCAGTTATACAAGTTGTAAAAATAGGACTAACCAGAGATATGATCATACCGGAAGATATTACGCAGTAGCCAGAGATACCCAGAATTGAGATACCTGATTTCTATGCAAATAAACGACTAATTGGACTAGCTACAATTATTCAAGAATTAGCAAATAATTATACTAATGGCAACCTAATATGGAGCTATTATTCGCGAGATCATCAGATGATTTATTCAAATTCAAAAGAGCTACGACAAGCAGATATGGAAGATGTTAGACAATGGATAATGACATTACTCAACCCATAAAAATAATCTACTGCAAGAGCAATTAAAAAAGGATTTATTTCAGACGGATTATTGACAAGATATTGTAAGATAATTGGACACAAATATCCAGACCATCAATGTTCAAGATGTAATGGAGAAGATAACATTATTCCAGAAGTACACCTAGAATAAAAATCAAGAAAATGAGCATGCCAGTTGAAAAGATAAGATAAGAAGCAATAATGGAGATATGGAAAAACAGCAAATACGACAACGAGAAGATATCAACGGAAGACAAGATACTAAATTATTTATGTAAAATTGTTGTACAGAATTATTAGACTTTAGCCTTTTCTTTTTAGCCTCCTAGCCTTTTTGACTTTTTTAAAGGCTAGAGCATTAACTTTTTAGCCTTCTAGCCTTTTTGACTTTTTTTAAAGGCTATGACACTTACTTTTAGGATTCTTTTTAGAAAACGTGTAAAGACTTGTTAAAAATTTTCATTCTATAAATGAAAGAAATCATGTGTTGAAGCAATACTCTCTCCTGTCCACAACAAATATTTTGCTCAATTAATTAAAAAACAAACATATTTCAATGGAAAAAGCTATGGAGGAATAAACTTCAGAAATATCAAATCTACCCGAACAAGTATATTTATTTATGATTATGAATAGCTAAATTCATAATTCCCAACAATCATGATATGATAAAATAAATTCATATTAGTTACTTTATAGTAGAATTATTCGAAAAATAATATGTTAAGAAGTTTATTAGCAAAGTGGAAACGGTGAAAAATCCCTAAGAACTATGTCATCCTAAAGGTGAAACCAATAAGGCAAGAAGCCGTGGTGTGGAGTAACCAGAGTAGAGGCGCTGTTTAAGGGAAAAAGTATCCAAATCACCATGCTAATAGTGATCGACGAACATGTTATTTAAGAATAATCTAGTATATAGTAATCTAAGATGACCATATTTTGTTATGTACATGGTTGAAGGGAGTATTTTGAAAAATAGCAAATTTATGAAAATGAATAATTATTTATCTGATGTGATGGTAGATAAATTTAAAATACTTATTTTGTATGCACTTAAAGATATAAAAGTAGTAGATATAAGAAAAATCATATTAGAAAAAGCATTTGGTAAATATTATATGACTAGAGTAAATTATATATCATACCTGCCTAACTACTCTTACAAATACTTACCATGATAAATTACATAGAATTTTAGAAAAAGATATGAGCAACATACAATTAATAGAAAAATAGATGAAACTAAATTTAGACAAATACATGGAAACTAAAGATATAAAATATATAGAATTTCTTAATGAAAATATGCAAGAACTATTTAGACTAAAACAAACAACTACAAAATATTATAATAAAATATTTAATCAATTTTTTAAAAAATAGATCATCTTAAAATCTTAATCTTATATATACTTAGAGATATAAAAATTATAGATATTAAGAGAATAATATTAGAAAAAGTATTAGACTATGAAATTGAAACCATGAATTGGATAGCACAGTTATACCTAGATAATTACCCAGAAGGATATTATTCAGATTAAGAGATGTTAGAATATATTAGAAAAACTAGAGAAAATCAAGATAATCTAAATAATGAAATTAGTTATAAAAACCAAATTAGAAAAATAATGGAAAATCTAAAAGAAAAATTAATATGGATAGAAGAAACCTTAAAAATTTTTATAAATTAATATGGATAGAAGAAACCTTAAAAATTTTAGAAAAAAGTACATGTGATAGTTTATATAATTTAAAAAACTCACTACGAGATGAGCAACATAAGATAATAAATAACATTGAAAATCTAGAATTAGATATACATTATAGTACAATTAGGATAAATTATTATACAGAAATCTGTAACTCTACAATTACTACAGGATAAAATAATAAACCATACAAATTAATGAATACATCTTACGAAAAGAATAAATCATTAAAAGATATTGAAACAAAATTTAAGAAATATCCACGCACAAAGAAAAATAGATTCATTATACATATAATAGATCTATTTTATAAGTTAGCTACCCGCATAGATCCGCACCCCCTCCAAATAAGATTTTAAATATATATATATAAATATCTACAATAAATAAAATTACTTAATTTTAAATAATTAAATATTATACATGTAAGACATGTGCTGGTTAAACCTGTAGATATAAATTGTATAAAATAATATGTTACTTAAATTATTACTTAAATAATATATTACTTAAATTATTAATATAGAAGTATTAATATGTTACTTAAAATCACAAAAAAGATAGAGTAATTCAACATGTACAAAAAAATTTGACTGCCGCCCCAAAAAAATGTACAAATTTGAGTCCACAATTAACTGGAAAGAAAATATACAAATTTGGAGTCCAAAATTAACTGGAAAGAATAAAAAAACAATTAACTGGAAAGAAAATATACAAATTGGAGTCCAAAATTAACTGGAAAGAATAAAAAAAAAGTCAATTTCCTCGTGCGACGCACTACTGTTGGCAGACGTCTTTTCCTTGTTTAATTGCACTTGGATTGAACTTCTTTACAGAATTATTACTATTATATTTAATTCAATCTAAGATATCTATTTGATTTTCTTATATGATTTTTCATTTTTAATTAGTAAAATTGTCCGAATTAATCATTATTGTACTTTTATTACTATTTAAAGCCTAATTTTTAATTAATTATAAGTTATAAGCCCTCTTGCCTATTAATTATTCTTAATTACAATTCATAGAATTTCTCATGTATTTTCTCTCTTTTTCTATTTTTTATTATTCTCTTCTTCTTTTTTCTCTTTTCAGTTTTTTTTTCTCCTTTTTTTGTTGCTTTCTCTTTATTTTTTTTCTTTTTTTATTCATGTTTTTTCTTTCTTTTTTTTCTTTTTTTTTGGGTATTTTTCTTCTTCATTTTTTTTCTTTTTTTCTTTTTTTTTTTTTCTTCTTTTTTTTTTTCTCTTTTTTTTCCTTATTTTCTATTACTCTTTTTTTTTATTTTGTATTTTTCCTCCTTTTTTTTTCCCTCTTTTTTTCTTTTCATTTTGCTTCTTCTTCTTTTCATTTGTGCGAACTAGCAAACACAAATACAACTGTGAACTATAAAATATAAATATAAATGCGAACTATAATATATAAATACAAGTGGGAACTATAAAATATAAATACAAATACAAATGCGAACTATAACATATAAATACAAGTGTGAACTATAAAATACAAATATAAATACGACCCATAACATATAAATACAAGTGTGAACTATCATTTGTATTTTTTAATTATTGAAAAGAAACGATTGATTTTCTTTCCACGAATACTTGTTTGTATTTAGTGATACGATTGGTATTTATTGATACAAATTAATACAACTCAAATTTTTATACAAATACAATATATACATATACATATTGTATTTGTATTTGTAAAATCATTTTTTTCATTTATTTGTCATTGTATTTGTATTAAGTGATATTTGTTTATTTACAAATATGAAGAATAATTTTAATATACAAATACAAAATGGTACATTTGTATCAAACGATACATTATATATTTATATATTTTAGAATCAAGAAAATATAAATAATGCACTTACTTGTTTGTATACAAATATAAATGATAAATTGTACATAGTCACAATTAAATACAATAGGCAATCAACTTACAAATACGAATACAAAATAATCTCTTAAAAATAAATAGGTAATGAAGAAAATAGAATACAAATACAAGTATAATCCAAATATAATCTAAATATACAAACACAATAAAACCATAACATAAATATAATCCAATATAATATGCAATCAATTATAAAATACAAATACAAAATAGTTCTTTAAAATACAAGTGTGAATTATAGAAAATATAAATGATGGCGCAAACTAACAAATACAAATGCAAGTGCGAACTATTAAATACAAATAAAAATATAAATATAAATATAGTTGTATCAATAAATACAAAATATAAATGACGGTGTGACTATAAATACGATAAATAATTATGATATTTACGTTATCATCCATGACTTGTGCTCGACTAGTCATATTTTTTGAAAATACAAAAAATATAAAATAGCAAAATAATAATAAAGAAAATAAGTACAAAAAATAAAATTAAAAAAAATCAAAGAAGAAAGAGAAATAGAAGTTAGAGATTAAAGAGAGAAAAACAAAATAAAAAAACAAAAAGAAAGAAACGAAAAAAATAAAAGTGAAAAAATAGAATAAAGAAGAAGAAAAAAAGGAAAAAAATAAAAAATGAAAAATATAAAAAAAGATAATGGTAGTGTTAGGCAAGAAAATATTCAGTTCAACGAGATAAGCGTGATTGAATTTTTTTTCTTTTTAAAAATATTGAATTCCATTTTGGCGCGACTAAATAGGGATTGTATTCATATTTTATATGAATACATATTATCTGTAAAATCGAATATAGCAGGCATAAATCAAATACAACAGCTATAAATAGTAATTATGTAAAATGAGGCTAGGAAGGTGGATTTTATAGCAAAATGCTACTATTTTTGAAAGATCCTCTTTTTAATTTATGTTGACCTCAATCTCTTCAATATTCCATCACTAATCCTGCACATGAAATATATAATATTAAACATAATTCATAAATTTAGTGCTAAAAAGGACAATAAATATACTAAATACGAAACAAATAATGACTAGTGTGTGATAAACTTCCTATTTTCTCCTGTCCATTTGGTTAAAAATATTTGAAAATATTTTCTTTAGGAAAATAAGTTCCTTGAAAGGAAAGTGTTTTAAAAATAAAAGTGGGGAAAACAAGGGACAACGTCTCCTACCACACACAAAATCACCCATCCACCACTACCACTCCCATTTCTACCCCCAATCTCATCCCATCCTCCAAAAATATTATTTTTTTAAGAAAAAATTCTTACCTCACCCACCCTTCCCCTACCCCACAAAATAATTTAATTTTTTATATTATTAAAATAAATTAAATTCTTTTTCACACCACTCGCCCCTTACCCCTGACCCTCCCACCCCTCCAAAAAAAAAATCTTACCCTACCCAACCCTCTCTCTAACCCATCCCTATCTTGACCCTTGACCCCTCACACTCACCCTCTCCCAAAAAAATTAAAGCTTTTTTATTATTTTTTTTAAAATTACTACCACCAACTCCCACCTACATCCACCATCCCACATACCCTTCGCCCCAACCCTACCCACCATAATCCCCTGCCTTTCCTTCCTCAACCACAATATTTATTACTCTATCATTCACACTCTACTTAATCGCATATAGATTCTGTCTATTAAAGGCAATGCAAGAGAACACAAAAAGGCTAAGTTTTAGATATTACAAAAAGGGTAGTTTTCATGGCATAGTCATGAGTTACTGGGATATTCATACTCTAGATTAAGATGACTCAGTAAGTTGACTTTTATATTCTTCAAATTCTTCATTGAGGAAAGGTTTGTAGAAATTCACGTGCTATCCACAGTTGTAGTTACATTTTCATTACTCCTTGACTTGCCAAAGTAAGACCTAGAAGGTATTATTCATATGAATATTAAGCAAAGGATCAAGAAGTGGGATCTCCATCCACCATTTAATGAAAGAATTTGATTATCTTTTAAATCAGAGAGTGTTTGTAACAATTTTTCTCATCTTACTGTAATCACCATGCATAAAGAACACGAGGTATGAAAAATTTTATAATCTCTTAGAGGTCTATTAAAGATTATTACTAGATGACTTCAGGAGTGGGAAATCTTAGGATAAGGGGCTGGAATCACTCCACTATAATAGAAATTTTCTCTCTATAATGGTGTCGCTATAGTGGTAGGAAGGCCACTACAACAGGACTTCTGGAAATCCTTTTGTGAATTTTAAAACCTTTTTTCCTTTTACCTTGAAATAAAGACGTCGCCTCCTTCTAAAACCACCTAGGGTTTTACCTAGCCCCAAAAATCATGAGGATGGAAAGGCACACTATGAGAGGGCCAGTCTCAGAAATTGCTAAAACGAGTTAAAAAATGAGCGTTCATGCCTCCTTAATAGCAGCTTGGCGCTCAGATAGGCTAGATTTTATTGACTAGTTATAAACCATCATTAAAATGCATAAACTTGATATATAATGACTAAATAATTTATAATTTTTTCCTCCAGACCTGACATTTTGTTGGATAAATTAGATAAATTGAGTAGACATAGGTTTCTCTTTAGCATAATCTTAGTGATTGATTATGTTATAGTTAATTCTTGTATTATCACTTTATGTAATGAGTGACGAAGTAAGGTAAGGGTGTGAGATTCAAGAACTACGATGACTCATATTTAGTCAAGATTAGGGTTACTAAATTATCTAGACTTAGTGTTGATAATCAAGAGGGGTAGAAAACTAAAATTCTTCTTCTTTGAGTCAACTAGAGCAATCAGTTAGTCAACTTTCTGCACAATAATGTTAGTACTTAAAGAAATGATAATAGAAATAAAAAAAAGAAAATATATAAAGGACAAAAGAACTTTATCCTAGTTTGGAACACCCTTGTGGTGCCTATTTTCAGTCCCATTAGGTTACATTATGTTCCCTTAAGAGAAACTTGAATGATTATAATGATTTTCTTCAAAAGCTTTATAAGGCAGCTTTAAGGAAAAGATAGCAGCCTCTACTTGTATAGCATCTTGTTTATTCTCTATTTTGTTTTCACTATAACTTATTACAATGATTTGAATAGGACTAAGAAGTAACTAGGATTTTGCCCAAGTGAAGATGTACAATTGAAAACCTAAGTTGCTAGTTCTATTTATACATGGATGTAAACAATGTGACTATTGTAGAATCTTGACTGATATCTTCTTTTGACCATAAAAATAATTTGTCTTGATATGAGGAGTTAGAATTTCCTTTCTTCTAATTATGTGATCTTTAAATTTAGGGAACCTAAGGGATTTTATGAGGTCATCTAGGATGAATAATGAATGTCCAGATGATGTCATATGTCTATATCAGATACTTCTGTATTTCTTTCCTTAATATTGCATCCAGATTTGTGCGAAATATATTTTGCTTTAAAGAACAAATATATTCTTTCCTTTCATGCTATCCTATCTAATTAGCTTGGTCTATTCCTTCTTTTTGTGAGAAGATTTTCTTTTTTAGTAGATGCTCATCTAATCTCTTCTATTTTTATCTTGCACACAAATAGGGATTAGTTTTGTCATCATTGAAACAATAGGTAGGGCTAACAATCTCCCCCGTTTTGATGATGACAATGGTAAAACTTTAGCTCATTATACTTTTCAAAAAAATACTTTTGTTGCCCCCCCAAGAATGTGTTGGCCCCCCCCTTAAGTTATGTTGTATTTTAACTTGTAAACATTCCCCGTTTTAGTATAAAAAAGGAAAGCAGACAGATACACAAAATAGATAACAAAGATCATGCATGAGTAAATGAAAACAAAAAAAAATAGAGTAGGTCCTACATGAGGACAGAGTTAAGCAAGTAAGAAGTAGAGCAGAGAGTTAACAAGAACATTTTCTAAAGGGACACACCCTATTGAATCAAAAGATTAGAGAGTTTATTCTTTCTTAAGAAAGTAGATCAAGATGTTGACAACATTCCTATAGAAGGTGTTATATAAATTTTGCATATTTTTGGAGAAGTTGGAGTAGGAAGTCTGAAAGGTCTGTCACGACCTGAAACTACTCCCTAGTCGTAACACGATGCTTAGAACAAAAAGTGATCCCAAGCTAACCCATGTTACAGGCATAATACTTGAGCAACTAAAAATTGATGGAAATAAGATATTGAATGTGGAAGCTACTGATAAGTACCAAATGCTAATCGGGTTTATTTACAATAGATGTAATCTAAAAGAAGTTGGAATTAAATATAACAAATCTAACAGACTATCTATGAATCCTCTAGTAATATTGATTGTAGAGCCGGGAAATGACCCTGTCACAACTCGATTCCTCAGGTCATGATGGTGCATACCATAACCCACTAGTAGGCAAGCCAACCCATAGTCCAAAACGGCTAGTAACAAACTACTCAATAATAAAGGAAAAGAATGAGGAATACATAAAATAAAGATCAACACCTAGAATAATTCCAAAATCTGGTGGTATCAGTACAAGAGCTTCTAATATAAAAAGAGTACAAAAGTAAAATATCAAAAGAAATACACTGATACAACTTATCTCCCAATACAGCTTAAAGACTAGTCTAATACAAAAGAGAGAGATAAGTAATATTCTGAACGTCAGAAGCTCACTCTAAGTCTCCAACCCATGGCTGCTGCATACGATGCACACATCAGCAGCGATAACCTGTACTATGATTTGCAGGCTGCAGAAGTGTAGTATGAGTACTAAATGAGTGATACTCAGTAGGCAACTCCAATTGAGCTCCAAAGATAAAGCAAATATATACGACATATAAATACAATGGAAAATACACCCAAAAGTCCAGAAATCATATAGCAAGTCAATGAGAATAATAAGGGAAAACTATCCTGTTAATGTCCCAGAGTCTAACATAATAAGATTAAGGAAGTATTAAGGTGAACTATCATGTTCTAGCTGCAATCAATCTACGTCAATAGTATACCATATATCCCAGGTCAATATATGAATAAATGGTAAAAGAAAGATATATAGTAATATACAAGGTAAAGAAATGACTATGCAATATGAACCATGAAGGGAGGGATATACGATAGTACAATAGCTTCATATATATAGATATATATAGATTTATGTACATATAAACATGAGGTCATCTCAAAGCATAACCTATATCATTATATCCTCATTCTAAGACCTCATCATAATACTATCAGGATTTAATATCATCATACTCAGTGTTTCTAATCCACATGGCTAGACATGGAATAATTGTGCATACTAATGCAACCATGAGATAGAAGAGGACAAAGACATACCTCAAATCTCGATATGGATCAATAACCAATCTGCCATAAGCTAGCGATAATAATAATCATAACAATAATAATAACATCGTGAATAACTGGATACTCCAAAAAACCAAATACCTACCGACCCTATATGTATCCCCATCACCCCGGGATTGGAAGGTTCAATCAACATACAACAACATAAGGCATATTTATCACCCATATCTATGCAATAGTCCTATATTAGCTGATAGATATAGGTGCATACTAGTGATCGGCGATGCGCATGTAGAAATGAATACAAAATACACAATCAATATCACAACTCATCATAACTGTCCTCATTAGGAGAATCATCATTGCAATTAACCTCCGGTCTTCTCGGGAATCAATATATTATCAATGTATCCTCTGGCCTTGTCGGGTGTCAACACCATCACAATAATATCCTCCAGCCTTGCCGGGTATCAGTATCATCACAATAATAGCCTTCGACCTTGCCGCGTATCAATATTATCATAGTAATATCCTATGGCCTTGCCAAGTATCAATGTCATCACAATAGTCATTACCAAATAACATATACTAAAATACTCATAAACCTAGTCATATCACCACAAAATTTCTATCTAGTCAAACTTTCCTAACTACTCGTTATTAGCTAACTAACGCTTTTATAATAGAACCACTAGTTCGCTAGTTATCACATAACCTCTATTTATTAGCCTAAATATTATCCTTTACATAATCCTTATTAATGGGATAGCAACTAAACACGACTTATAAAATGGCAAATACATAATATCTAGTCAAGGTTCATCACTTGATCGTAATTGCCATTTACCCATTATTCATAATTGTAAACTAATCATCCTACACCCATTAACCATTATTAGGAAACACATTACTACTTATCATCTAACCATCTTTTATCAACTCACACCATTCATTAACTAACCATCGTTTATCAACTAATCCTTGCTTAACTATTTATTAGTTAACCATTTAGCAACTTTTTATCGTTATTAACTAGACACCTCTTATTACCAACATCTCTTATAATAGCCTCATTAGTACACAACTTCTCGTTCATTGACTAATCACCGTCATGAACTTAGTCATCAATATATACTAATCTTCACCTATGCTAGACCCGACCTCACCATAAGTCACGTATTAACCATCGCTATCTACCATATTTTATCTAAGCAAGATTCATTAACTAAAATATTAGATTCCTAGCCATCAAAAGCTATAGTTACCTAATAGACAACTAGCTACCACATATCTTAATCGTTAATTAGGTAGAACAATCATAGGATCATATTTAAGCTACAATCACATCAATTACCAATAAAATAATCATGAATGCACCAAATCTATGCATGTCATCACCAATATTCAATCAATAAAGTCATAAGCAACATACCACATCTTCCTTTGTTCCATACAAAAGAGATGTGTATACAAACATATATATGGATTCATAAATTGTTACCATATCCTTTACAAGGATAAACACTTTCTAGATATCTACCCAATATTATAATACGGCCCTCGGCCCAATAGTATGTCCAGAATAATCATAACATCATAATCACACCTTTGTCCCATATACATAGCTAGAGCTCATATAAATAATCATATTTATAAGTCATAGCATATCTCTAATCATCTCACATATAGAAGACATCTAACATATAGAAGGCATAATATCAATAAGCATGTAATTATCTCTCACACAAGAGACATCTTATATCTAGGAGACATAATATCAATAAACATGTAATCATCTATAGAATATCTTATATAATAGGTCATACATCATGACTATAGGAAAAATCACCTCTGTAGGCCAACTGCCATATCTATGATAAATATTGCCTCTATAGGTCCAACCATTATGACTAAAAGACACAACAACTCTATAGTCCAATCATCAAGTATAAGAGGAAATAGCATCTCTATAAGCCAATTATCAAGTCTAAGAGGAAATAAAATCTCTATAGGCCAATCATTAAGTATAAGAGAAAATAACATCTCTATAGGTCAATCATCAAGTCTAAAGGGAAATAGCATCTCTATAGGCCACATAACGTATCTAGGAAGAATGTCATCACTAAATGCCTAATATCACTTCCACACAAAATATCATAACCATAACTCAAAAGCTACAGTTCGGGTACATCAATACAGGTTCTAAGTCACAAAGTAACCTTATTCTAAGGTTTATTGGACTCATCTATGTCTAACATCCATAACTAAGTCCACAAGGCAATAGATAAGTCTAGGCCTAAATAGGCTGAATGACCCCACTTCCAATCCTTAATTCCCATAGTTAGGCACACCATGCCCCAAACTAGTTTAAGGTATCTAGTCTAACTTCTAGATGTCAAGTAAGTAACATTCAAGCCTAAGGTAGGAGTTTCATCTAGAAATAAGGATACTCAAGTAACTTTACCTAAATTACGATTTCAAAGACTACCACACTAGCCCAATAAGGTTGAATGTACAAATCAAACTTTAAATGGTAAAACCACATCCAAAACATAGCATTATAGCATAACCATGCTACAACTAGTCTAAACTAGAGAAGAAAGGCAGTAGGATTCAAATGGGGTATAAACTTGCCATCTTACAGTTCCAAAACCCTTATTTGATCCCCAAACATTAATAACCGAGGTCAAGTTATCCTAATCATAATCAAGTCTAACATTCATATTCACACGTAATATATATCACACATCATCTATGAATAAAAGAAAATAGAAGCCTACCTTAAGGCCAAATCGTAAAACCTCACTTCACGCACTATATGCTCAACTCTAATTTATAATCCCCAAAATTCCATCACATTATCAAAATCATAATCTACTCATCAATACGATTCTAACAATACCCATATTGCTCTATTGTGCATCGGGCCCAAAAGCAACACCAAAACCCCAAGTGGGTCCTACATACAGAAATGAGTTTTAGAGACCAACCCAATGTTTACATATGAACAAGAAGTTATAACCTTGAAGAAATAGGTGAAACTTAAGAATACTTTGGGCTAAAATCAAGCCTTAAGATAAATTGGGGGTTTGGGTCTCAACTAGGAAATTCAAGCACGACTTCAAGGAATTCTTACCTTAAATTTGAAGATAATTGTGATACAAGATGATAATTGAGCTCCCAAGTCACCCACTATGACCAATTTATGATTAGCACACCATATTAGGGTTTTAAGCTATCAATAGGGAAAGAAAATGGCTAATTATTGGCCAAAATGGCCATTTAAAGAACAAACCAAGACCTTGGTCCTAACGATCATGCACCCATGCTTAGCCGCGATCGCGAGTCTCCCTCTGCAATCACTGTCCTTGCTACACTAGTTGACAATTGAAACTTGGAATTTGATTCTAAGTTTCGACCAAGGCCTCCGGATGCATACGAAATCCAATTTTTGTAACCAAAATATGTAACCAAACTAAATTCGACGTTATGGATTCATTCACGAACTCAAATTTTCAATCAAAGGTTGTTTCGGCCAAACCTGGTTCCTACACTTGAACTTTCAAATTTTTAAATTTTCGATCGATAGGTCAAAATGAGCTTAAGTGCATTGGGACCCAAACCAATGGTCTATCTAGCCTAAAATTTATATTCTAGATCTACTGGCATATTCAAAATTTGCATCCGAGATTGTTTCACTGAACTTTTTCCTGATGTCCATTTGGAACCAGCAAAGACTTCTAAACAAAAAATTCGCTCTTAAAACCAAATGAATTACCTAGTAATTGAATCGTCAGTCCCAACAAGTCATAAATGACTTAGGCCAGCTATAGAGAAGCTCAAACTATAAAGATAAGATAAATATGGAAAATGTCCTGAAGGGTCATTACCATATCCACTACTAAAAAAAGTTTCATCCCCAAAAGCCAACGGATAGAAAGAATCTCAAAAGCTTGAAAGGATAAGGTACTGGGACTGCATGCTCCAAGCATGACTTCCCAGATAACCTCAGTGGAGATTTTGCCACAGGTATCCCCTTTTTCAACCAGCACTCTTATTCTTCTTCTAAACAACCCAAACTCAACTTAACTGCTAACTGGCCTCAAACTAAACAAAGAAAGATGAGGCCCATATATCTGAACCACAACACGCTGATACTATCTCTATATTTGTATAAATTAATAAAGGCTCATCTAAGCTAAAGAAAACCAAGACATGAGTCATAAAATTGACTCTAAATCCAAAATTAACCTTTTTTACCACTTGCACATGCTATCTAATCCTTGCCAGGAGGAAAATTCACTTAAGTATCATCCATTCAGTCTAATCATGGAGAACTCAAAGAGCTGAACCTGATCCTCTGAAAGTCCATAAGGCAATCATGAGAATAAGCTCATAAGGCACTATCTGGGCATATAAATTAAGATAATCAAGGAATGCAATCCACGCCAATGCTACAACAAGTCCGAATAGAACCCAAACTAAAATCTCAAAATCCAAGGTATATTACTCATCACTGAATATTCCATTCCAGGATGTCTTATCCATCGAGAATGAAGCCATGCCGAATCCAACT
This sequence comes from Capsicum annuum, assembly GCF_002878395.1. Lineage (NCBI taxonomy): Eukaryota > Viridiplantae > Streptophyta > Magnoliopsida > Solanales > Solanaceae > Capsicum > Capsicum annuum. The sequence goes on along the minus strand of NC_061119.1, from coordinate 125,426,417 downwards.
CAAGTATATTACTCCCATTGAGTAAATTATCCAAAATTCTCAAAGAAAACCAAAACTTAAGGTCAAAACTGAAGTAGCCAATACGAGGCCCATGGACTATTATCTGATCACTTATCAATAATAATCCAACTGATGTCGAGCAGACCGAATAGGCAACCATGAAGTAGGCTCAACTAGCCTATAAATGAAATCTGAACAAGGACAAGTCTAAAACAAAATTTGTACACAAGATCTACAACACTAAGCTGAAATCTCAATACCAAGGATGAATCTCTCAATCTCAAATATCTAAATCAAAACTAAAAATGGATAGGTGTTAATGCTCCAAATTTATCATACTTCCAAATCTCCATTCTAAGGAGTCAAATCCACAACTGAGCTAATAAGGCTATATCAATGTCAACTATCTCAAATCAACTTTAGTATCTAAATCTGACATATCTGAGATAAATTATACCAAGCCATAGTCGAGACATATCTGAAGAATAAAAATCACCACAGGGATAGCCTCTGACTAAAACATAAAGAAATAACTCTATATCAACTAGAGGGAACGAAATATAGCCGCAAAATACAAATCATTCAAAAGGATGAACCATTGGTTGAAAATATATATAACCCACTACAAATCCGCTGGAGGGCATGAACTATCCAAACATACTCAAAAATATCCCAAAGATGTAACCCACACCACAAATGGAAAAATCTCTAGTAACTCAAAAAAATACAACTTAAGTCAGGAACTAACCAATCAAATACTCCATCTAGGAAAAGAAATAGCCATAGGAACATAACACCAAGGAAAAATGCTCCACTAAGACTCACTAGGCCAAACAAATACTGAAATGGGGATTTCCTAAATCCACCCAAGAATTACATCATCGAAGAAGAAATACCGATCTCAAAACCAAGGTTAAAGTCGAGAGCACCACCAGAGAATCAGTAACTCAATCTAAAGAGTTTCTAATTTTCTAACTTAAGAAGCAATCACAAGAAAGGCCACCTACCTTTAGCTTTCCAACTCCACTAGACAAAATAATATCACAACAACAAAAGAGTATCCAATCTCTACACTAACAATAAGGCAAACCATCCCAAGGAAACGAACCCAACATACCTATTAGATAAATCTATGATATCTTAACATAAATATCAAAATTTCTATCAGACAATGAAATAGATACAAATGACAAATGGGTTATACCAAAAGGGATATACAAAATAAAACCCTTCGCAACCTAGGATTCAAGTCTAAGAATCTCAAACTCAATAACAAAAACCATAACTTATTTGCCGACTCAAAAACCACAAAGAATCGTGAAAGGTAAATTTATCTTTGATACCATAATACATCCTTGAATTAATCTAGTACATCTAACCAAGAGGGAACATAGTCAACCTCACCAAGCTAGGGGAAAGAATTTAACAAATCGGACTATATCTACTCAAGCCACTTAATAATATCACAAGAAAAATGAAAGTCTTAACTTGATAACACAAGTATATATAGCTACCCAGCAGAAATCAAATTCATCAAGTAACAACATCAAGTAATATCAATAACCTCACACAGTGATAGGAATAGTAACAATAATATCAATATCAACATACTGAATAGGGGATACCAAAATAAACATCAATATCATATACCACTCAAGGGCTACAATAGGGCTAATATGACAAGATAAATGAGACTCCAACCCAAAATCATACCCATACAGGAAACATCAATATAGATCTACTCCATCCACTACTAAATAAAATAAACCACATAGTATTAAAATAATTATTAATTCAACAATAAGGTACATAATGACCGATATAAATTCATCAAGGCATATAATCATCAATAGATATGAAAATCCCAACACATAATAAGAGATAAATGCAAGAAATCAAAGCACACCAATCATGCTGACATCTACAATCACATGCCTAATAGGCATAGGGAAAATAAATCTAAACGGTTTAAATCACACCAACCGACTGAATCATCAACTGAGGTGTGAAGCGCACCATTTCTAACTAAAGATATCACAGTATCACAAGTTGATCTAAATAAACTGAATGACTGGAATCTCGTGTTAGGGATACTTCCTAGATTAGTAGTCGATCTCTCTGCAATTATAGCAACTCCTGAAGCATCAATATAGAGAGAACACAAATTAAGCCTAAATGGCTAGCCAACTAATGCTGAGAGAAGTTTGCAAAATTATGTCTAAAATTTTAAAATCACAGCCTGTCTCAGTAACTCTAGGTTGGTGGGAAATATATGATAACTCTAACTGATTATCTATCTCAAAATTAGGGCATTCTCTGAACCAATGTCTCATTACTACATAACCAAACCTAGATCCTAGAATACTTTGAGATATTTCCCCTCATAATAAAAAATGGTCGTCGTGGCCTAAAAAACTATACCAAACCCCACAAGTCTAATGGGGACTCTACCTACTATGATCATCACCACTAATCTGATAACTACTATAGTATGAATACTGTCTACATAGAGCTAATGGGCTATAGGTGAGGTTGAACTCTACTGGAAGAATCCTCACTCTCAAATAAAATACCTATAATACTAAACAGATCACATTCCTCTTGCTATCATTTCATAAGTCTCAATACTTTCTCTCTATGGTCCTTTCATAATCAACAACCTAAGAGAAGAAAGATTCAACTACTATTAAGTGCTTTTATGCTAAACGGAGTGACAATACTAACCTTCTAACACATCCATTACCAATGTCTAGCTCAGCTAGATGTAGCATAGAAAATTCTAGACCACACAAGAAATTCAATCTCTTACTCAAAACTGGTAAAAAACCCTGATGAACAACAATAGACCCAACTCTAGTTAGAGAACTTCTCAATGAATTAAATGTCATCCATGGCTGAGAAGGATCTACGATATGAATCATATTCTCAATGCTGAAACTCAAAGGCTTAATAGTCATCACCTCAACTGGAGCCTAAGCTGTTGTAAAACCCCACAAAATTCTCACATAGAATGAACCTTAGGACATGTCAAGTGAGATATGATTTCGGCCCTAAAAGATTGAAAAGTGACTTCCTAAGTGAGTGTCGTGTTAACCATATAGAATTTTCCTAATTTCAACTTTTTATCACATAAGAAATTTGATAAGCTTTCCGTCGATATAAGATTTACCCAAATCCGATACTTGGGTAAGAAGTTATGGCTAATTTAAGTCGTAGTCATAAAACAATGTAATTTTAGTGTTTGGAGCATCGCAGAGAGGGTCTATTTGACAATTGTCAATTTTTAGTGGAACTCTGCCATAGTGGCACATCGTAGAGGACCCCAATTTCCCAATAGTCAATTTCCAGTGGCCTAGAGCAATTTTAATGCATCGTTCTAAAGTTCCAAGTCCCAACTAGTAGGATAATATGATGGCACCGTGTTGTGGTGACTACAAGATTCCCATTTGTCAATTTCCAATAAGCCATTGCGATTGTGGCGCATCGTGGTGGCCCATGAAATTGGGTTCCCAGTTTAATTTTTTTTAGCTTCATACAGAAGTTAAAAATGGCACTTTGGACTTTTTTCAAGACTCTTAAACCATGCAAAAACCAAATCAAGGTCATTTACAAGCATTCTATGAAGTCTCTCTCAAGTTTACTCTTAACAAAAACCCTAAGCATCTAAAACCTCTTCCAAGAATCTCAAGAATCCACCATAGATTTTCTAAATTGAGTCAAGATTCAATGTTCTCAAGTCAAGGGCTTCAATAACCCTCATTCAAGAGTACGAATAGAGTTTCAAAAGTGAGAGTTCATCCAAAGCTTCTAATTCAAGGTATGTGGGGTTTTGAACAAGGGTAATCCTTTCACCCTTGTTCTCAAAGGCTTATTTAAACTACAATTTCTCTGTAATTTATGAGATTTTACATGAAATTGAATTGGGGGTGTTTCACCCATTGTTATTGGTTGCAAGTTTTTGATGTTTTCCATGAATTGAGAGTCTGATGGCATAATTTTTACATCTTTTCTTAAGAAATTACAGTTGGGTTTATACCCCATGATTTTAATCCTTGAGAAGTTAATAGTTGAAATGTTTGAGATATTGAAGTATATAAATATGTCGAGATTTTGAGACAAATTATTGAAATTTCCCGATTTCTACATGGGTTATGAATCTATATGCTATCTATTATGCTTTTGATGTGTTTTAACTTGATATTGAATTATTAGTTGTTAAGCCCTACTTGAGACTTGTGATTTTATGAACTATTGTGCTATAAGCACCCATGATTTGAGTATTATGAGATTATTGAGAAATGTTTTGACCTAATTTTCATTGAATTTTGAAATCCACTCTACTGCATGAGATTACAGATTTGATTATTGGGTTCTTTTTAAACTATGAGATTATTCTAAAGTAGATTTTTATGAGATTAGGGAGATAATCTAAAGGGAGTAGTATTTAGCACAGAGTGGGTAAGTTAGTATGGTTTCTTACCCCAAAACTACATGCCACCATAGGTTGGGCCTGAGACCAAGTTTATGATTATCATTGGGCCTAAGGTTGAGTTAATATTGGGCTCGAGGCCGAGTTTGTTTAGTGATCACTGGACCTAGGTTATACTCCCTGCCAAGAGTATGACGCCTCTCCCCAATGCAAGTTTCTTCCTTAGAAAGATAATTCATTTGACTCCATGTAGCTCACATAGTTTATGTTAGTTAAGAGAACCTCTCTTGACATTTAAACTTCGAGATCAGTTACTTTTTTGAAAACTAAGGTATTTACCCTTCCAATGAGATATTTTCCTAAAGTGAATAAAATGCCTTCAAGTATGTTTCAAAGTTATATGATTTTGTATTCCTAGTATTTGAGTTCAAAAGAGTTATGAGTTTTTAAGCATTGAAGAAGTTTTACTCTCCATGAGGCATATGAATGAGTTGATAGTATTGTTTAAGGTCTTCTTTAGCCTATGGGTAATGAGAATAAGAGAAGATTACCAATTTTAAAGTTAAATTATGACGACTCACGAGATTTGTGTTACATGCTCCATTCTACATGATTCATGACCTTTACATTTTATACTTATTCAAGCCATGTGAGTCATTACTTATTGCATGCATGATTTGATTAAAGAGTATTGATGTTGCTTTATATAAATGCATGCATCCCCACATACTCAGTACATTCCTATGTGCTGATCCATATACACGTCTATGTGCTACATCATCTTATAATGTTGGTTCAGGTGCTCAGTCTATACCTTATCAGTGATTTTCGAGTGCCTCTATCTACATTCCTACAGTGGTGAGTCATTATGGTTTGAGGAGCTATATTCAGACATTTCCATATTTTGAGAGACTATGTTGTTATTTCCAATTCATTTTGAGTCTATTGGGGACCTGTCCCAATGATTTTCTAGTTTATGGATTAGCAGAGGCTGTGTCAAACTAGTTTTTAGATTGTGGTTGTGTTGAGGTTTCCAGTATTGTGGTCGTTTGGACCGAGCATTTTATTTATATTTCTTTTCATATGATATGACTATGCTAGTGTTTGAAATATTTTATCTTGAAATGAGTTTTATTAGTAAAAACAGGCTCAAAGGGTTAGCTTGGTGCTACTTGCAGCCTTAAGCACAATTTGACATCCTGGGAGGCAATTTTGAGTCATTTCAAACTTGGTATCAGAGCCTAATATTTTAAAAGAGTCCTAGGGAGTCTGACAAGCCACGTTGAGTAGAGTTTTGATCATCGATGTGTAGCACGCCACATCTATGAGCAAAAGGCTACAAAATGTTTTAAGAAAAAGTTGTTTCTTTTTTTAGAATCTATCGTGCCTATAGTTGTCCCTTTCATCTAATAATTCATGCTTTTCTTTTTCAGAAAATGCCTCTCCAAAGAGCGAATGACCACAAGGACGATGATGAGCAGCTCCCACCTAATGATCTTTTGAATAAGATGGTGTCTTATGTTGAGTTTTAGGCTGTCTTTTAGGCGTTAGCCCAAGCAGTCACCGCTAATATTTAGGCCAATAACCAAGAAATAGTTGCTAATCAGTAGAGAAGTGATGTAGCCACAGCTAGGATCTATAATTTTATACAAATGAATCCACCAGAGTTTTATGGGTCCAAGGCAGGTTAGGACCCATAGTTGTACCTTGAGGATGTGAGAAAGATCACGCAGGTGATCTATGTTTTTGAGGAAGAAAGTGTTGAGTTAGTTTCTTATAGGTTGAAGGACATAGCTTATGACTGGGTTGTATCGTGGAGGAACGGTAGAGGTGAAGATGCTGCTCCTATGACTTGGTATGTATTCCAAGATGCATTCTTGGACTAGTTCTTTCCGCTTAAGATAAGAGAAGCAAAGATTGAGAAGTTTATAAACTTGAGGCAGGGCTCCATAACTGTTAAAGAGTACTTCTTGAAGTTCAACCAGTTGGCCAAGTGTGCTCCTAATTTAATTTTTGACACCCAAGCTAGTATGAGGAAGTTCGTGATAGGTGTTTCTGGTTTGGTGATGAAAGAGTATAGGACTGTGATGCTATATAGGGATATGGATCTGGCTAGGTTGATGATGCATATCTCGTAGATAAAGGTGGATAAGATTAGGGAGAGAGATCGAGTGAGGGTTAACAAGAGGTCTAAATCTGAGCAGCATAAGTTTAGCCATCCTAGGTTCCATGAAGGGAACCGCCCTCAGTTTTAGAGGCATCCATCTATGCCAGCGCCTTCATCAGCTAGTGCTCTCGTGCCTAGAAGCAGGTAGGAGAAAGGAGGCATATATTTTATGTCTAGGTGGCAAAACAGTGTTGGTAATAGTCCCCGTTATCCTCCTTGTGATAAGTGTGGTAGGGATCATCTCGGTAAGTGTTTCATAGATCTGAGGGTTGTTTTGGTTGTGACAAGCAGGGCCATAGACTTAGAGATTGTCCTCATGCTAGACAGGGGAACAGAGATACCTGACCTCAGGCACAGACTACTAGTATACCAGCTCCTGTACCCCAATCCCGCCCCTGCTCAGGGTGCTTCATCCAACACTGCTGGTGGCCAATGCCAGAATAGATTCTATGCCTTACCATCCTATCAGGATCAAGAGGCCTCTCCCAATATTGTTACTGGTATGATTCACGTCTTTTTTTTATGTTTATGTGTTGTTGGACCCCGGGCCAAGTCTCTTTTATGTGACCCCACTTGTAGCTATGAATTTCAAAATGAGTCCCAAAAAGATTCCTGGGCCTTTCTTAGTTTCTACACCCATCGGGGAGTCAGTTGTTGTTAAATAAGTGTATAGAGATTTTCCTGTTACTATTTTTCATAGAGTCATACTTATTGATTTGATAGAGTTAGACATGGTGGATTTTAACCTTATTCTGGGTATGGATTGACTTTATTCTTACTATGTATCTATAGACTGTTATACCCGTATGGTCAAGTTTCAGTTTCCTAATGAACCAGCTTTTGAGTGGTCCGGGAGTTTGGTATCTCCCAAGAGTCATTTTATCTCCTATCTCAAAGCCAGAAAGCTAATATCCAAATGTTACATCTATCACCTAGTTAGAGTCAAAGATACTAAGTTCAAGGGTCTAACTATTCAGTCAGTTAAAATTGTTAATGAGTTTCCAGATTTTTTTCGGAAGATCTCCTAGGGGTACCTTCGAACATAGAGATAGAATTCGGGATTGACCTTCTTCCTGAAACTTGTCTCATTTCTATTCTGCGATACCATATGGCACCTGCTGAGCTTAAGGAGTTGAAATAAAAACTCAAAGATCTTTTAGACAAAGTTTTCAAAAGGCCCAGTATTTCTCCTTGGGGTGCACCTATCCTATTCGTGCGAAAGAAAGACGGTTCTTTGCGTATGTGCATTGACTATCATCAACTTAACAAGGTCACAGTAAAAAATAAATATCCTCTTTTGAGAATTGATGACTTGTTTGATCAGTTGCAAGATGCAAGTTATTTCTCCAAGATAGACCTTAGAACCAGCTATCATCAACTTAAAGTGAGGGAATATGATATTCCAAACACAGCCTTCCAAACCCGCTATGGTCACTTTGAGTTTCTAGTCATGTCCTTTAGGCTAACCCATGCCCCAGTCGCCTTTATAGACCTCATGAATTGAGTGTTCAAGCAATATCTCGATATGTTTATCATACTGTTCATAGATGACATCCTTGTGTACTCCTGCAGTGAGCATGACCATGCGAACCACCTTACAATTGTCTTGCAAACTCTTAGAGACCACCATTTATTTGCCAAATTCAGCAAGTGGAAATTTTGGCTAAGGTCTGTAGCCTTTCTGGGTCATATTATTTGAGCCAAGGGTATTAAAGTTGACCCCCAAAAGACAGAAGCTGTAAGAAATTGGCCTAGAACTATCTCTCCATCTAAAATTAGAAGTTTTTTGGGTCTAGCGGGCTACTACCATTGCTTTTTTGAGGGTTTCTCTTCTATTACATCCCCTATGACCCGGTTGACCCAAAAGAAAGTTAAGTTCCAGTGGTCAGATTCTTGTGAGAAGATTTTTTAGGAGTTGAAGACTCAACTTACTTCAGCCCCTGTGTTGACTTTGCTTGATGGTACATATGGTTTTGTGGTGTATTGTGATGCCTCTAAAAATGTTTTGGGTTGTGTGTTGACGCAAAAAGGTAAGGTCATAGCTTATTCCTCCAGGTAGTTAAAGCCACATAAAAAGAATTACCCAAGAATTGCCCAACCCATGATCTTGAGTTAGCTGCTGTGGTCTTTACTTTGAAAATCTGGAGACATTATCTTTATGGTGTCCATGCTGATGTGTTTACTGATCATAAGAGCCTGTAGTATATATTTACTCAGAGGGAGTTGAATCTTAGGCAGAGGAGATAGTTGGAGTTGTTGAAAGACTATGATATGAGTGTGCTGTATCACCTGGGTAAGGCCAATGTAGTGGCGGATGCCCTTAGCAAATTGTCTATGGATAGTGTTGCTCATGTAGAGGAAGGTAAGAAAGATTTAGCTTGTGATGTTCATTGTCTAGCTAGATTTGGTGTTAGGTTTCTTGATTCAGCTGAGGGAAGTACTTTGGTGCAGAGTAGTTCCGAATCCTCTTTATCTTCGAAAGTGAAGGAGAAGCAAGACAAGGATCCTAGTTTGCTCAGACTGAAGGAAACAGTTAAGGACCAAAAGGTAGAGGTGTTCTCCCAAGGGGGAGATAGTGTGTTAAGATTGCAAGGTAGATTTTGTGTTCCGTGTATTAATGATTTGAGGTAGAGGATTATGGATGAAGCGCATGGTGTGTGGTATTTTATTCATCCTAGCACTACCAAGATATACCGGGACTTGCGGGAAATCTATTGGTGGAATGGTATGAAGAAGGATATATCCAAATTTGTAGCAAAGTGTGTAACGTACCAACAGGTTAAGTTAGAGCATGAAAAACCTGGTGGTGTGATGCAAGAGTTTGGTATTCCCATTTGGAAGTGGGAGGTGGTGAATATGGACTTCGTAATTGGGTTACCTCTCTCGCATCGTCATCATGATTCTATTTGGGTTGTTGTAGACAGGATGACTAAGTTCGTGCATTTCTCGCCCGTGCATACGTGTTATGCAGCTGAGGATTATGCTATATTGTATATCCGAGAGTTATTCAGGCTGTATGGAGTTCCTTCATCTATCATTTCGGATAGGGCCACTCAATTTACTTCTCAGTTTTGGAGGGCGTTTCAGCAGGGTCTTGGTACGCAAGTTCTTTTGAGTTTCGCTTTTCATCCGCAGACAGATGGCCAGGCTGAGAGGACCATTCAGACCCTATAAGATATGTTGAGGGCATGTGCTCTTGATTTCATAGGTAGTTAGGATGAGCATTTTCCATTGATAGATTTACCTATAACAATAGTTACCATTCTAGTATTGGGATGGCACCATTTGAGGCCTTGTATAGTAGGAGATATAGATCACCCATAGGTTGGTTTAAAGTTGGTGAAGATGCCTTTATTGGGCCTGATGCAGTGTTTAAATCTATGGAGAAAGTTTAGTTGATTATAGACAGGTTGAAGACCACCCAGAGTCCTCAAAAGTCTTATACTGATGTGAGGAGAAGAGATCTTGAGTTTGGAGCGGGTGATTAGGTATACTTGAAGATTTCACCCATGAAAGGGGTGAAAAGGTTTGGTAAAAAGGGAAAGCTTAGTCCTTGTTATGTTGGCCCCTATAGAGTCTTGATCCATATTGGTAAAGTAGCCTATGAAGTTGAGTTGCGCATAGAGTTGTCAGTCGTTCATCCTATCTTTCATGTCTCCATGCTCAAGAAGAACATTGGTGATTCCGTTGTGGTAGATCCATTAGAGAGTGCTGATATTCAAAATAGTCTTTTATTTGATGAGATTCTAGACTTTCAGATTCGTAGACTGAAGAACAAAGAGGTTCCTTTAGTCAAAGTTTTGTAGCGGAACCAGTTAGTTGAGGGCGCTACTTGGGAGGTAAAAGCAGACATGCGATCCAAGTACCTACACCTCTTTTCTGCGAGTTCAGATCAATCTGAAGGTATTATTCTTCCTTAATTCATCCATTTTAATCTAAAGTTCTGCTATATGTATCTATTTATGCATGAGTTTTTACAATTTCTGAGGCATTCGAGGGTTTAGAGAGATTTTGAGCCATTTAGCAAATTTCTTCAGTTATGTGTACTCTATTTTTCTTGTGTTCCTAGTCTAACAAGCGACATTCGAGGACGAATGTTTCCAAGGGGGAGATATTGTAAGACCCTACGAAATTCTCTCATAGAATGAACCTTAGGGCGTGTTAAGTGAGATGTAATTTCGACCTTAAAATATTGAGAAGTGACTTCCTAAGTGAGCATCAAGTTAACCATATAGAATTTTCCTAATTTCAACTTTTCATTACATGGGAAATTTGTTATGATTTCCATCGATATAAGATTCGCCCAAATTCGATACTCGGGTAAGAAGTTATGGCTAATTTAAGTCCTAGTCGGAAAACAACGTCATTTTAGTGTTTGGCGCATCGCGGAGAGGGACTATTTGACAATTGGGAATTTCCAGTGGAACTCCGTAATAGTGGCACGTTGCAGAGGACCCCAATTTCCCAATAGTTAATTTCCAGTAGCCTGACATGATTGTGACTTGTCGCGCTTAAGTTTCAGGTCCCAACTAGTGGGACAACGCGATGGCTCCACTTTGCGGTGGCCCATGAAATCCAGTTTCCATTTCAATTTTTCCAGCTTCCTACAGAAGTTAAAAAGGGCAGTTTGCACTTTTTCCAAGCCTCTTAAATCATTCAAACACTAAATCAAGGTCATTTACAACCATTCTATGAAGTCTCTCTCAAGTTTTCTCTCAACAAAAACCCTAAGAATCCAAAACCTCTTCCAAGAATCTCAAGAAACCACCATAGATTTTCTAAATTGAGTCAAGATTCAAGGTTCCCAAGTCAAGGTCTTCAAGAACCTTCATTCAAGAGTACGAATAGAGTTCTAAAACCAAGAGTTCATCCAAAGCTTCTAATTCAAGGTATGTGGGATTTTGAACAAGGGTAATCCTTTCACGCTTGTGCCCAAAAGCTTATTTAAACTACAATTTCTCTGCAGTTTATGAGATTTTACATGAAATTGAATTGGGCTTTTTCACCCACTATTATTGGTTGCAAGCTTTTGATGTTTCCCATGAATTGAGACTCTAATGGCATTATTTTTACATGTTTTCTTGAGAAATTGCAGATAGGTCTATACCCCATGATTTTAATCCTTGAGAAGTTAATAGTTGAAATGTTTGAGATATTGAAGTATAAAAGTATGTTGAGATTTTGAGATAAATTGCTGAAATTTCCCGATTTCTACATGAGTTATGAATCTATATGCTATCTATTATGCTTTTGATGTGTTTTAACTTGAGATTGAATTATGGGTTACTAAACCCTACTTGAGACTTGAGATTTTATGAACTATTGTGCTAAAAACACCCATAGTTTTGAGTATTCTGAGATTATTAAGAAATGTTTTGACCTAATGGTCATTGAATTTTGAAATCCACTCTACCGCATGAGATTACATATTTGATTATTGGGTTCTTATTGAACCATGAGATTATTCTTAATTGGATTTTTATGAGATGAGCAAGATAATCTAAAAGGAGTAGTATTTAGCACTGAGCGGGTAAGTTACTATGATTTCTTATCCCAAAACTATGTGACACCGTAGGTTGGTTTATGATTATCATTGGGCCTAAGGCCGAGTTGATATTGGGCCCGAGGCCGAATTTGTTTAGTGATCACTGGACCTAGGTTATACTCCCTGGCAAGAGTATGAAGCCTCTCCCCAACGTGAGGTCTCTTCCTTAGGAGGAAAAAATGTTGGACTCCATGTAGCTCGCATGGTTTATGTCGGTTAAGAGAACCTCCCTTTACATTTAAACTTCAAGATCAGTTACTTCCTTAAAAACTAAGGTATTTACCCTTCCAATGAGATATTTTTCTAAAGTGAGTGAAATGCCTTCAAGTGTGTTTCAAAGTTAAATGACTCCGTATTCCTAGTATTTGAGTTCAAAAGAGTTATGAGTTCTTGAGCATTAAAGAAGTTTTTACTCTCCATGAGGCATATGAATGAGTTGATAGTATTGTTTAAAGTCTCCTTTAGCCTATGGGTAATGAGAATAAGAGAAGAATACCGATTTCAAAGTTAAACTATGATGACTCATGAGATTTGTGTGACATGCTCTATTCTACATGATTCATGAGCTTTACTTTTTATACTTATTCAAGCCATGTGAGTCATTACTTATTGCATGTATGATTTGATTAAAGAGTAGTGATGTTGTTTTATATAAATGCATGCACCCCCACATACTCAGTACATTCCTAAGTGCTGATCCACATATACATCTATGTGCTACATTGTCTTATAATGTAGGTTCAGGTGCTCAGTCCCAACCTCGTCAGTGATTTTTGAGTACCTCTAACTGGATTCCTATAGTGGTGAGTCCTCTTGATTCGAGGACCTATATTCATACATTTCCATATTTTGAGAGACTGTTGTTATTTCTAGTTCATTTTGAGTCAGTTGGGGACCTATCCCAATGGCTCTCTAGTTCATGGATTAGTAGAGGTTACGTTAGACTAGTTATCAGATTGTGGTTGTGTTGAGGTTTCCAGTATTGTGGTTGTTTGGACCGAGCATTTTCTTTGTATTTTCTTTCATATGATATGACTATGCTAGTGTTTGAAGTATTTCATCTTGAATTGAGTGTTATTAGTAGAAACAAGCTCAAAGGGTTAGCTTGGGGCTACTTGTAGCCTTAAGCACCGTGTGACATCCCAAGAGGCAATTTCGGGTTGTTACAGCTTCCCAAAATCCTTTTTGGATGCCACTGAAGATCTTCAATATCCATCTCTAACTCTCTAGTCTGATGTTGCACTGAAACTCTGGAAATTCATGTTGAATTCTCATTCGCATCTATCGATAATGTTGCATCGTACTTTGGGATATAATAGAGTCAAAGAATATGTTCAAGGTTCATAGGAATGTGAACACACGATAAAGAGTCAAGAAGTGAATTTCCGAAAATGTCATAGTAGCCTTCCGAAGATAGGTTACAGATATTTCCACACTGATCCACAGGACTATACTAATACTTAGCTCTTGTACTACCACATTGATGAAACCTAGGCTCTGATACTAATTTTTCATGACTTGATTCCTTAGGTCGTGATGGCGCCTACCATAACCCACCAGTAGGCAAGCCAGACCATAGTCTGGAAAGGCTAGTAACGAATTACTCAATAATATAAGGAAAAGAATACGAAATACATGAAATAAACATCAACACCTAGAAGAATCCCAAAACCTGGTGGTATCAATACAAGAGCTTTTAATATAATAAGAGTACAAAAGAGAAATATCAAGAGAAATACACCGATACAACATATCTCTAAATACAACTTAGTGAAAAGTTTAATGCATAAGATAGAAATAAGTAATACTTCAAATGTCAAGAGATCACTCTAAGTCTTTGGCCCATGGCTGCTCTGCATGATGTACACATCAACGGTGATAACCCATACTAAAATCTATAGGCTGCAGAAGTGTATTATGAGTACCAAATGAATGGTACTCAGTAGGAAACTGCCAACTGAGCTCCAAATATAAAGCAGATATATACACCATATAAAAAATAAAAACTACACCCAAGAGTCTAGAAATCATATAACTAATCAATGAAAATAATAAGGGACAACTATCCTGTTCATGTCCCAGAGTCTAACATAATAAGATTAAGGAAGTATAAGGGTAAACTATCCTGTTCCAGCCACATTCAATCTATGTTAATACTATATCATATATCCCAGGTCAATATACGAATAAAGGGTGAAAGGAAGATATATAGTGATATACAAGGTGAAAAAATGACTATATAATGTGAACTACAAAGGGAGGAATATATGATAGTACCATAGCTTCATATAGATAAATATATATATAGATATATGTACATATAAACATGAGGTCATATCAAAGGATAACCTATATCATTATGTCCTCATTCTAAGACCTCATCATAATAATATTAGGATTTAATATTATCATACTCATGGTTTCAAATTCACACGATAGACACAGAATAATCGTGCATACTAATGCAATCATAAGATAGAAAAGGCCAAGGACATATCTCAAATCTCTATACTAGATAAATGACCAATCTTCCATAAGCTAGCCATAATAATGATCATAAAAATGATAATAACATCGTGAATAACCAGCTACTTTGGATAATTAAATACCTAGACAAGCCTATTTGTACCCCCACCGCCCCAGGCTCAGAAGGTTCAATCAACACACAATAACACAAGGCATATACTTCACCCATATCTATGTAATCGTCCCATACCGGCTAATAGATATAGGTGCATACTGGTAATAAGCAATCACATCCAAGGATGAATGCAAAGTACACAATCAATATCAAAACTCATCATAACTGTCCTCATCAGGACCATCATCATCGTAATCAACTCCGGCCTTGTCAGGTATTAACATATCAACAATACATCCTCCGGCCTTGTCGAGTATCAACATCATCATAATAGTATCCTCCGACCTTGCTGGGTATCAATATCATCACAATAATATCCTCCGACCTTGCCGAGTATCAATATCATCACAATAATATCCTTCGGCCTTGCTGGTTATCAATATCATCACAACAGTCATTACCGAATAACATATACTAAAATATTCATAAACATAGTCATATTATCATAGAATATCTATCTAGGAAATACTTTCCCAACAACTCGTTATTAGCTAACTAACACTTATTATAATAAAACCACTAGTTCGCTAGTCATAACATAACCACTAGTTATTAGCCTAAATATTATCCTACATATAATCCTTATTCATGGTATAACAACTAACCACCACTTATAAAATTGCCAATACCTAACATCTAGTCAAGGTTCATCACTGGACCATAATCGCCATTTACCCACAATTCATCATTGTCAACTAATCATCCTATATCCGTTCATCGCTATTAAACTGCACATTACTACTTATTATCTAACCATCTTTTATTAACTGACACCATTCATTAACTAACCATCGTTTATCGACTAATCCTTTCTTAACTATTCATTAGTTAACTATTTAGCAACTATTCATTGTTATTCATTGTTATTAACTAGACACATCTTATTACCAACATCTCTTATCATGTAGCTCATTAATACATAATTCCTCATTTATTGACTAATCTCTATCACAAACTTAGTTTTCAATATCAACAAATCTTCACCTATGGTAGACTCGATCATACCAGAAGTCATGTATTAACCATCACTAGCTACCATATTTCATCTAAGAATGATTCATTAACTAAAATATTAGATTCCTATCCATCAAGTTCTATAGTCACCTAATAGACAACTAGCTACCACACTTCTTAACCATTAATTAGGCAGAACAGTCATAGGATCATATTTCAGCTCTAATCACATCAATTATCGATATAATATTCATAAATATACCAAATCTATGCATGCTATCACCAGTATCAAATCAATAAAGTCATAAACAACATATCAGATCTTTATTCATCCAATACCAGAGAGATGTGTATACAAACGTATATATGCATTCATAAACTGTAATTGTATCCTTACAAGTATAAATACTTTTCAGATATCTAGCTAATATCATAAGATGGCCCTCGCCCAATAGTATGTCCGGAATAATCGCAAAATCATAATCACGAACTTTGGACCATATATATATCCAGAGCTCATATCGATAATCATATTTGTAAGTCGTAGCTTATCTCTAATCATCTCACATAGAAGAGGTATCTCACTTATAGGAGACATAATATCAAAAAGCATGTAATTATCTCTAATACAAGAGGAATCTTATATCTAGGAGGCATAATGTCAATAAGCATGTAATCGTCTATAGGATATTTTATATCAATAGGCCATACATCATGACTACGAGGAAGATCGTCTCTCTAGGCCAATTGCTATATCTAAGAGAAAGATCACCTCTTTAGGTCCAACCATCATGACTAAAGGAAATAGCAACTCTATAGGCCAATCATCAAGTTTAAGAGGAAATAGCATCTCTATAGGCCAATCATCAAATCTAAGAGGAAATAACATCTCTATAGGCCAATCATCAAGTCTAAGAGGAAATAACATCTCGATAGGCTAATCACCAAGTCTAAGAGGAGATAGCATCTCTATAGGCTAGTTTCTAGGAGGACTATCATCACTAAAGGCCCAATATCACTTCCACACGAAGTATCATAACCATAACTCACAAGCCATAGTCTAGGAACATCAATACATGTTCTAAGTCACATAGTAACCTTATTCTAAGGTTTACTAGCCTCATCTATGTCTAGCATCCGCACCTAAGTCCACAAGGCTTAGCACAAGTCTAGGCCTAAGTGGGACGATGATCCCACTTCTAATCCTCAATTTCCATAATTAGGTACACCATGCCCCAAACTAGGCTAAGGTATCTAGTCCAACTTATAGATGTTAAGTAAGCCAAATTCAAGCCTAAGATAAGAGCTTTGACTATAAACAAGGCTACTCAAGTAAACTCTACCCAAATTATGGTTTCAAGACTACCATACTAGCCTAATAAGATTGAATATAGAAATCATAATTCAAATGGTAAAACTACATTCCAAACATAGCATTATAGCATAACCATGCTACAGCTAGTCTAAACTAGAGAAGGAAGGTAGTAGGATTCAAATAGGGTATAAACTTGCTATCTTATGGTTCCAAAACCTTTATCTAATCCCCAAAAATTAATGACCGAGTCCAAGTTACCCTAATCATAATCAATCCTAACATTCATATTCACATGCAACATATATCACACATCATCTATGATTAAAAGCAAATAGAAGCTTACCTCAAGGCCAAATCACAAGACCTCACTTTATGCACCATATGCTCGACTCCAATTTACAATCTCCAAAATGCCATCACACTATCAAAATCATAATCTACTCATCAATATGAGTCTAACAATACCCATATTGCACTATTGTGCTTCAGACCCAAAAATGATACCAAAAACCTAAGTGAGTCCTACATATAGAAATGAGTTTTCGAGACCAACCCAATGTTCACACATGAACAAGAAGTCATAACCCTCAAGAAATGGGTGAAACTTAAGCATACTTTGGGCTTAAATCAAGCCTTAAGATAAATTGGAGTTTTGGGTCCCAACTAGGAAATTCAAGCATGAATTCAAGGGATTCTTACCTTAAATTTGAAGATGATTGTGATATAAGATGATAGTTAAGCTCCCAGTCACCCACCATGACCAATTTGTGATTAGCATACCATATTAGGGTTTTAAGCTCTCAATGGGGGGAGAAAATGGCCATTTATCAGCCAAAAATGGCCATTTAAAGATCAAACCAAAACCTTGGTCCTCACGATCATGCACCCACTCTTAGCCATGATCGAGAGTCTCATTTTGCGATCACGATCCTTGCTGCACTAGTTGACAGCTGAAACTTGGAATTTGATTTCAAGTTTTGGCCAATGCCTCGGGATGCATACAGAATCTAAATTTTGCATCTAAAATATGAAACCATACAAAATTCAACGTTCTGGATGCATTGGTGAACTCGAATTTTCAATCCGACATAGTTTAGACCAAATATAGGTCCCATATCTAAACTTTCAAATTTTCATCTTTTCAATCGATAGGTTGAAATGAGCTCAAGTGTATTCGGACCCAAACCAAAGGTCTACCTACCTGAAAACTGATATACCGGGTATGTTGGTGCAGTTAAAATTTGCATTCGAGATTGTTTCTCAAGTGTTTTTGCCCGGTGGCCATTTGGAACTAGAGAAGATTCTAAATAGGAAATTAGCTTTAAAAATCAAACTACTCGGTTATCGAACCATTGGTCCCAAAAAGTCATAAATGACTTGGGGTAGCTATGGAGAAGATCAAACAATGAAGATAAGCATAAATATTTAAAATGACTTGAAGGATCATTATAGAGCCCCAACTATCTATAATCAATATATATGAATAAAAATGAAACAATGGATCTAAAACTAACTTGATTCCTCAAAATAAAAGAAATCATCACCTGCTGGTTGGATGTTGTGATCTATCTAACCAAGATTTTGTGAGCTAGAACTAATACCTACATTAAGAAATAATGTAGCCGCAGACTTATATATGGTCAGTTATCATGACCTGATTACTCAGGTCAAGATGGAACGTACCATAACCCACGAGAAGGTAAGCCAACCCATTGTCTGAAACTACTAACAATGGACTACCAAGAGAAATGAAGTAAGAATGCAGAATAAATATAGTAAAAAGGATAAAATACACAAGATATCCCCAAACCTAGTGGAATCAATAAAAGAGCTTCTAATATAATAAGACTACAAAATGACATACTAAATGAATATACTAATACAACCCTTTTCTAAATACAAAATAAAGACTAGTCTAGTATATAAGAGGGAGAATAGCAATACACCGAATGTCAGGAGCTCACCCCACGTCTCCTAACCATAGCAGCTCCGCACACACAATAATGGTGAGAATCCATATGATGATCTATAGGCTGCAGAAGTATAGTCGAAGTATCAAACACAGGTTGCTCAATAGGCAACTGCCGACTAGCTCCAAAGATGATGCAAATATAAATAACATGCAGCTAGACAAGTAAACTATGCCTAAATATCCATGGAAACTAACATAATATGGTTAAAGAGTCAATAAGGATTTACTATCCTATTCTATACATACTCAAGAATCTAGGCACTACACTGTATATCGCTAGCCACTAACAAAGAAAGAACAAAATGAGTATAATAATAGTATACAAGGCTATGTATTTGATATACAATGTGAATAAATGAAAGAAGTATGGGATATACGGTATTACCATAACTACATATATATACATACATACATACATACATACATACATACATAAATAAGGCTAACTCCAAGGTATAACCTTGAGTAGTTATACTAGAATCTTAAGGCCTCCTAATTATAGTAGGAACTAGTGGTAACATAATTAGGGTCTCTAATCCATACGTCTAAACATGAAATAAGTATCTATAACAAAATAACCATAAGAGAAAGAAATCAGAATCATATTTTGAATCTCAATACCAGTCCAACAATCAACTTGCCATAAACTAACCATAATAATAACATAATACAATAACCGGCTAGCCAAGACAAACAACACCTAAATCGAGCCCCATAATTTGGAAAGTCTAATTAGTACACACAACATACCATAACAAATGCTCATCACTTATACCGATGCAACCCCCATAAGGCTGATAGATATAGGTGCATACTAGTGATAGGCAATGCGCATGCAAGATTGAATGCAAGTATAATTCATACTACCATAATCAATCCAAGTACCATAATGTAGCCCAGTGTATACACCTCATCCAGCTTGATAACTCATAAAGGCGGGACCTACGATGGCCTCTCTTCTCTGGCATAACAACTCACGGATGAAGGCCCCCCAAGAGGTTTGAGATTACCCGGATACACCAACTTGGTCCCAATTTAGGATTTTCAATAACCATATCACCGTCAAACTATTCCATCTAATACCATATATATGTATATATGCACAGACTAAAATCATGACTAAAAGAGTATAAGTCTATAAATTCATTGATCAGGGTTAACTTTTGGACTAAATCATCATAAAAGTGTAGAAAAGGTCAGGATCTTTCCTGATCGAGGTAAATAGTAGTGGTAAAATTATGGATCAAAATCCATCTTGATCAAATCTCTAAAATTATTATTTTTAGTCTCGAAGGTTTATAAGTTATTCATTAGGATGGCACGATTCTTGTTATGAAGAAATCTATTTTAAAAGTAAAAAGTGAGAATAAATTTCTTTTTAGGGAAAAAAATAAAACTATATTTTTAGTTGGAATCATACCATATACAATTTTAGTGAGCATGAATGTGCCGAATCTATGTATGACATCACCAGTATCCAAATAATGTAATAATAAGCATTAAAATATCTATAAACTATGGTCACGTCCTTTACAAGGATAAACCTCCTCTCGGAATCCAACTAATATTATGAACATGACCTTAGGCCTAATAATATATACATTTGACATATCCATATCATAATCTGGGAACATTATTATCCACCGAGAAATGTAATAAACTTATACTAAGGGATTACAAGTCTCAACTACGCCTGACATACCAACAACCTAAGGTAATATAATCCTAGAAGCATAATATGTATTTCACCTTAAGGGTCGATTCACCCATCTAAGCCTGAAACTCACAAAATAGGCTAAGTCATGGTGTTCTACCCATAATCACATCCTAACATCCCTATCTAGCATATAAAATATAAAATATACTAGCTTATGAAGAATACTAGACAGAAGCCTACCTTGATGTTGAACTACAATTCCTTAAATAGCCAACAAATCATACATCTTTGACCCATAATTTTAAAATGTCCTCACACTATCAGAATCCTAATTTACACATGTTAGGATTAAAATGAGATCCATATTGTTGTATTCAACATGGGTCTAAAAATAGACCCAAAAAATGGGTTAAAAAATAAAAAGGATAAAATGATAATTTTATTTTAGAAATATGTTCCCATACTCATAGGAGTCTACAACTTAAAACCTAAGTGAAAATGAGTTAAAAACGAGGTTTGAATCAAGGAAAAAACATCTTGAAGCTTTACCAACAAGGCCCCCCAAAACTCATTTTTAAATTAAGAATTTGAAGTTGTTTTGAAGATAAAATCGAGGGAAAATGATAATTAAACAATTACAAAACTTACCCATGGAAGAAGTCTCAAAAAATCATTTGTAATTTCCCAAATCTAAAGACCAAAAAATGATAAAAATAAGGTTTTGATTCTCAAATTGGGGGAAAATCATGAAAAATAAAATAGAAGTTCTTGAGAAATGGGAAAAATAGAGTTATAAACTATTAGAAAATGATAGTACGAGAAAAATGCATAGAAAATCGTCAAATCTAGGCTTCCTAGGTCCCAAAATGTCAAAAATACAATTTTGGGTCTTATATTTAGCGATGATTGCTAAAGTGATCTTATAGTCGCTTTGGCGAATGATTAACGCCATGAAAATATAATCTTCCTAGCTCTAAAAATGTCAGAAATATAATTTGGGTCTTATACTCAGTGATGGATGCTAAAGTGGTCATATGGTCGCTTTGGCGGATAGTCAACGGCCGCTAAAGCGGCCATACCAGCACCAACAACCTTCAAAATTATTTTTGACCCTAAGAACTCATTCGAAACCCCATGAACATAATCCAATAGTGAAATTGATTGTAAAATATGTTTCGGATCTAATAGAATCATCGATAATTTTATATGAGATCGTATTGACTGAATGTTGGGCCCACACCTATAGTTCTATTTTTATATAATATACCCAATAGCCCAAAGTGAGTCCGAATGCCTCGGTACATAAACCAAGGGTCCTCCTAGCCTAGATTCTTTATTTCAAAGCTGATGGTGTTGTCAGAATTCGTATCTGAGGTCATATACTAGTAGTTTTGTCTTGAGACCAGATCTTAAACAGTGAAAGCTCTAAACTAGGGAAATGATCCCAAAATCCAATTGAACTATCCGATAATTAAACCGATAGTTTCAATAAGTTATAAATGAACTGTGGCAGCTGTGGGAAGTCTTGAAATGCTAAAAAGTCATGTAAATCAATGAAATAACCTGGAGGTCATTATAATATCCACTACTAAAAGGACTTTCATCCTTAAACATCAATGGATAGAAAGATCACAAAAGCTCGAAGGGACGAGGTACTGGGCCCTCATGCTCTGACCATAATTTCAACAAAGCTTCCAAGGGATATTGCCATAGGTATACCTTTTCCAACCAACTTTCCCACTTCATTCTCAAATAGCCAAAACTCAACCTCAACCATCAATTGGACTCTAACTAAACTGATAAATCCTTTTGCATGCAAAATTGAACTACGACACACTGATACCACACTGATACCAATGCAATTAAATGAAAACTCATCCATGACAAAGGCAAACCAAGGCATGAGTCATGAAACCAACTCCAAATCTAAATATGACCTTCTTTTACCTTTCTAAAGTTGTTATCACGCAAAAACAAGCAGAAAGTCACTCGAGTCCTACCCACGTAACTCCATCACACTAACCTTGAAGTACTGAAGCTGATCCACTAAAAATCCATAATGGGAAACATGATAATAAGCCCCTAAGCCACTACCTAGGCCTAAAAATAGAGATAACCAAGGTCTATAATCTATGCTGATGCTATATTTGGTCTGTATGACCCTCAAAACTGATAGCCAGGAGTTTGAAGCACATCACTTACCACTAAACAATTTGATCCAGGATGTGTCATCAACCAAGGATGAAGTCATGCTGAATCTAACTCGAATGTACTACTCTTGTTGAGTAGATAGTCCAAAATTCCAATGAAAACCAAAACCAGAGGTCAAAGCTAAAGGAACCAATATTGTGTCCATGGACTATCATATAAACACCTATCATACAATCTATCTGAACTTAAGATAATCAAATAGATAGGCAAAGAGTAGACTTAGCCACCCCACAGGCGAAATCCCAACTGAGACAATCTGAAAATAAGGGTTAGGTCCAATCTCAATACCAAGACTGAACCGCTCACTATACACTGCCCACACCAAACCTGATCCACTCTTTAAAACCTCATAACCTCCAAACATCATTCCAAGGTGTCAAATCCAAAACTTATCTAATGAGTCTAAACTAAAACCAAATATCAAAATCTACTTACTATCAAAATAAAACATATCCTTATTAAATTATGTCAAAACTAAAACCCAAACATAACTAAAGTACAAATCACCAAAGAGGATAGATAATCGGATGAAAACATAAGTAATCAACTCCATATCTGCTAGAGGGCATGAACCACCAAGCGCACTCAAGAACTCACTAAAGTTGCAAACTGTACTAGTAATAGACAAAATTCTAGCACCGACAGAAATGCAACCTTAACTAGAAACTAATTAATTCAATACCCTATCTTATCCATGAGTACTCGATCTACCAATATAGGAAACATTCATAAGAAAGATCATCTATCTCCAACTCTCTAACTCTACTAAAATAGGAACCATACCGCGGTAAGAGTGGAGTACTCAAATCCACACCAATACCAAGATCAAAGTTATCATGAAGAGACGGACCCTAAAAACCTAAAAGAAAAATCCAAAACCTCTAAACATAAACATCAAAACCACTACCAAGCGATGAACTAGTCAAATTGAAAGAACAGGTCCCAAACTTATCAATCTCAAAAATAGGCTACACAACCCAATCAAAAACTCTATAACTATAATAGAGCCATGGAAGGTCCACTTACCTTTACCATCATAGCCCACTCAATAGAAGATCTACCATAGCCAATAAAAGAGAAAAATAAACAACCTTACCTTACTACTTAAGAGAAATCACCCAATAAAGCTAGCCACCTAAGACAGAAAACATTAAAAAACATGAGAAAGGAAATTATAACTAGATAATACTTGTCTAATCATCTATCAATCGAGGGTTGATAACATCAAACAATGACATTAATAACAGTAATATAAACATCAATATAAGGAATAGGCAGTACCAAAAATGAAAATCAATAGCAAGTACCACTCTAGGCTACAAGAAGGCCGATAAGCCAAGGTAAATGGACTTAAACTCAAATGCTACACCTATAGGAGAAAATATCAACATTGATCCACTCCATCTACTACTAAAAGAAATAATCCATAAGGGTAGTCATATAATCATGGACTCTATATCAAAGCATACAACAATCCATATAAACCTTCCAAGGCATACAATCATTGATGGGTACAAGAACCCCAATACGCTTAAGCAAAAAGGTAAATGCATGAAATAAAATGTGCACCTATCACGGTAGAATCTGAAGGCACATACCTAATGGGTTCATAGAAGAACAAATTTGAAGGGGTCTAAACTTGGACTATCGTCTGAATCACTAATTATGGCACTAAGCACACTACCTTTGAAAGAAGGTGTCATAACACTGTGAGATTGATTTGAATGAGTTAAATGACAAATAATGCCATGCTGGGGACACTTTCTGGACCAGTGACCAATCTCTCTGCATTCGTACAAAACCCCTAAAGCTTTAACTTGGCAAGATACACTGGCTGACCCCAATTGGTCGACCAACTAATGTCGAAAGTACTCCCTACTAAAATTTCTATCCTTTCTAGAATCATATAACACCTTAGGAAATCTAGGCTGGCGGGGAACATATGCTAATCCTATTTGGGAAACAAATTAATATTTGGGGCACTCTCTAGACCAATGTCCCATTATGCCACAACTAAAGAAAACTTTTGGAATACCATGAGATACTGCCCATCCTAATACAAAAGGGCCTTCAAGTCTAAAGACCTATAGCAAATGCTTTGTAGGTTTGATGAGAACTCTATCCGCTGTGGTCACCACAACTAACCTGAGAGACACCCATAGTATGAGATGCTATATGCGTAGAATTGATAGGCTGCGAGTGAAGCTGACCCTTACTGAAAGATCCTTACTCTAGGATTAAATACCAATAGTATTGTTCTAATGACCTAGACTTTTATCACCACCTCTATAGTCTCAATACATGCTCTTTCTGTGACCTTCGCATGATCAACCACCAAAGAAAAGAAAGACTCAACTACTATCAAGTGCTCTAACATCAAATAAAGGGGCAATGCTAATCCTCTAATAAATCTCATGCAATATATCATGCTCTAAAATATACGACATAGGAAAATGCCTGGACCACTCTAGAAACCTAATCTTGTACTCTAAAATCATCAAGGAACCTGCTAAACACCAATATATCCAACTTTGGCTTGAGAATAACTCGATGAACTAGATGTCATCCCTGGCTATAAGGTATCCATAAAAAGGCTCAAAAGCCCCACTATTGAATCTCGAAAGGCTAAAGAGATAATAGACTCCACCAGTCTGGCTCCAAATACTCTGGATGACACTAAAGATCTTTGACATCTATCCCTGACTCCCTAGTCTGATGTTGCATTAAGGCTATGGAAATATGTTCCAAAGTCTTGTATGCATATATCAACAACCTCGCATCGTACGTATGAGGCAGAATAAAGTCAAAGAATGTACTTGAGGCTCATAGAGATATGGATAGACAAAAGAGAGTCAAGAATAAAGATAGGTTATAGACATCTTCAAAACAATCCACAGGACTGTAATAGACACTTAGCGCTTATTCCAACTCAACGATAAACCTGGCTTTGATACCAATTTATTATGACCTAATTTCTCAGGTCATGATGGAACCTACCATAACCCACTAATAGGTAAGCCAACTCACAGTTTGGAGCTACTAAAGATGGAATACCAAAAAATGAAGGAAGAATGTGTAATAAATATAGTAAATAGGATAAAATAAACAAAGTAGTCCCAAAACCTAGTGGAATCAGTAAAATAGCTTCTAATATAATGAGACTACAAAATAAAGTACTAAATGAATATACTGATCCATCCTATTTCTAAATAAAACATGAAGACTAGTCTAGTAAATAAGAGAGAGAATAGTAATACTCTGAATGCTAGGAGCTCACCCTACATCTCCAAATCATAGTTGCTCCACATGATGCACAGAACAACTATGAGAATCCAAATAATAATCTGGAGGCTACAAAAGTATAGTATAAGTACCAAACATATGGTACTCAGTAGGAAACTACCCACTAAGCTTCCAAAATGATGCAAATATAAATTACATGCCAAAAGAAATGTAAACTACACCCAAATATCCAGGAGTAATAAGGCTAAAAAGTCAATAAGGATTAATTATCCTATTCAAGCCATACTTAAGAACCTAGACTATATACCGTATATCGCTGGCCAATAATAAATAAAGGGTAGAAGGAGGATATATAATAGTAAACAAGGCCAAAAATTTGACATACAACCCTAATAAATGAAGGACAGAATAGATATATGATAATACCATAACTACATACATAAATACTTACACATAAGCACACATACAAATATATATGTAGATACATACATAAACAAGGATAACTCAAAGGTACAACCTAGAGTAGTCATACCAACCTCTTAAGGCCTCATAATCATAGTAGGAACTAGTGCTAACCTTATCAAGGTCTCTAATTCATACGTCTAAATATGCGATAAGTATCCATAATAAGATAACCATAAGAGAAAGGAATCAAAATCATAGCTCGAATCTCAGTACCAATCTAATAATTAAACTTCCACGATCTAACTCTAATAATAACATAATATAGTAAAAAGCTACCCTGGACAAACAATGCCTAAATTGGTCCCTATAACCCAGAAGGTCCAATCAGCACACACAATATACCACAAGCAATAGTTATCATCTACACTTATGTAACCCTCCCTAAGGCTTATAGATCTAGGCATATACTAGTGATAGGCAATGTGTATGCAAGGACAAATACAAGTATAATCCATACTACCATAACCTATCCAAATATGATAATGTAACCCAGTGTGTACGCCTCCTCTAATTTAACAACTTGCAATGGTAGCACCTACGTTGACCTCTCTTTTACGGGATAATGGCTTATGGATGAAGGGGCCCCTAGTGTTTTTGGGAGTACCCGTATACACCGACCTAGCCCAGATCCAGGATTTTTAATAACAATCATCAACATCAAACTACTCCATCCAATTTTTCTATATATATATATATGTATATATATCAGACTAAAATTATGGCTAAAAAGTGTATGTCCATAAATCTATTGCTCAAAATAAATTTCAGGACTAAATCATCTTAATAGTGTAGAAATATCAAAATCTCTCTCGATCGAGGTAAATAGTAGTACTAAAATTATGGACCAGAGTCTATCTCGATCAAATCTCTAAAAACATCATTTTTAGTCTTAAAGGTTCATAAGTTAGTTATTAAGATGGTACGATTTTTTATATAAATAAATTTATTTTAATAGTAGAAATTGGAAATAAATTCCTTTTTAGGGAAAATTGTAATAAAATCATATTTTTCATTGGAATCATACTATTTACAGTTTTAGTAAGCATGAATGTACTGAATCGATGCATGACATCACCAGTAGCCAAATAATGCAATAATAAGTATCAAAACTTCTATAAACTATGGTCACATCCTTTACAAGGATAAACCACTTCCAAGAATCCAACCAATATCATGAACACAGCCTTGGGCCCAATAATATATATCCGACATATCCATATCATAACCAAGGAAACCATTACAATCTATCGAGAAATGTAATAAACCTTATTCTAAAGGATTACAAGTTTCAACTAAACCTAACATACTAGCAACCTAGGCTAATAGGATCCTAGAAGCATAATACATATTTCACCTTAAGGGTCAACTCACTCATGTAATCCCCGAACTCATAAATTAGGCTAAGCCATGGTGTTCTACCTATAATTATATCCTAACATCCTTATCTAATATGTAATATATAAAATGCACTATCTCATAAAGAAGAGTAGACATAAGCCTTGATACCGTACCATAATTCCTTAAATAGCCCACAAATCATCCACTTTTGCTCCATGATCCTAAAATCTTATCATGCTATCAAAATAGTAATCTATACATCCTTAGGAGTAAAATAAGACCCATATTGCTATATCAAGATGGGTCTAAAATTAGACCTCGAAAATAAGTTCAAAAATAAAAGTGGTAAAACCATAATTTTATTTTATTAATATTTTCCTATACTCATAAGGGTCTACAGCTTAAAACCCCATGCAAAAATGAGGTTTAAATCAGTAACAACCCCCAAAACTCATTTTGAAATAAATAATTGAAGTTTTATTAAAGATAAAATCAATGTCAAAATAATAATTATAAAATTAGAAGACTTACCCACAAAAAAAACTCGAAAACTCCTTTAGAATCACCCAAATATGAGCTCCTAAGCCCTCAGAATGGTGAAAATGGGATTTTAATTCTCAACTTAGGTGAAAATCATGAAAAATAAAATATTAGTTCATGGGAAATGGGGAATTTTTTTTCTAAACTGATAGAAAATGATTTTACGAGAAAAATGCATCAAAAATCATTAAAATTGGAGCTTTCTAGCTCCCAAAATATCAAAAATATAATTTTGAAACTTACACTCAGAGATGACAGCTAAAGCAACACTTTGACCACTAAAGAGGTCTGATCAAAAGGTAAAGATACCGCTAAAATTTGTCATATGATCACTTTAGCAGTTGGTCAAATGATCAATGGCCGCTTAAGTAACCACACCAGCACCAGCAACCTTTAAAACTTATTTTTGACCCTTGAAACTCATTAAAAATCTTATGAACATAATCCAATAGTGCAAATTGATTGTAAAATATATTTAGGATCTATTGTAATCATCGAAACTTTCATCCAAGATCATTTCAACTAAATATGGGACACACAACTATAGTTTTATTTTTCTTATAATCTGCTCAATACCTCAAAATGAGTTTCGAAACTTCACGAACTAAATCAAGGATCCCCCTAGCCTAAATTCAATATTTTAGAGATAATGGAACTGTCGAAATTCTCATTTGAGGTTATCTAGTATTATTTTTGGCCTGATACTAAATCCTAACTAATGAAAGCTCCAAATAAAAAAATGAGCCTAAAATCCAAATGAATTATTCGATAATCGAACTAATAGTTCCAACAAGTCATAAATAACCCGTGGCCACTGTGGGAAAGCTCAAAACACTAGAATGAATGCAAATTGAGAAAGTGACTTAGAGGGTCATTACATAAGTATGATAGAATGTACTGAGCATGGGGGAATACAGGTGCAATGCATAAGTAAAAAAAAGTAAAATATCATACATATAGTTGAAAACATGTTGACAAGAATAAATAGTCCACAATTTGTACATGAATAATAGGAAATATGACTATTTTAGTAGTGAAATTAAATGAGTTTAGAAATTTTACATATGACTTGAGCATGCTAATAATTACATATGACTCATGTTAAACATTAAGTAAACTAGAAAGCATAATGAATATCATAATGCAGTGAGCCATTATACATTAAGTTAAAATTCTCTTAAAAGATATAAATCATGTGAGAAACATAGAATCCAACATATGCATCATTGGAAGGCCATAATATACCTTGACAGGGTATAAAGCCGTAATTTTGGCTTGATCACTGATAGGCCAACTTGGAGCAAAACATAATATCATACCTATGGTGGCTTATAGTTTATGTGACTAGGATACATAAACCCTCGGCCCTCGATGCTAGATACTAATCCCCCAAAACATATTATTTGCTCATAAAATATAAAATTCATAATGGAAATAATCATAAAATAATTTAAAATAATTTTATAACTGTAGTCTTAACATGCTAAAAACTAGTCATGCTTCTTTACTGTTTCATAAATCATTGATGGCATATTGAGATGTCATAATCATTGATGACATTTTGAGATGTCATACTCAATAGCCATTGATGGCATCCTGACTATCATGCTAATCATAAATCATATACTTAAAAATCACGGGTTTATGATAAGTTGAAACCATAAGGTCACATTATGTCAAACTCATGTAATTCATGCTAAATCTTGAAATTTGCATCATCTTGTGTAGTTCATAATAATTCTTATGATAAAACCCCCAAGTCTTGTAACTTATGTAAAAACATGAAAATTTTATTTAAACTAGGTTAAATCGTGTACATGCTTGAAATTCATACTTGCTAATGTTAAATCATGCTAAGTCATTCCAAATCATACTAAGCTATGCTAAACAATATTAAGAACGTGAAAAATCCTTACAAATTCTTATTCATGTCATGCACTTGCTTGAAATTTGGACTAAATTATGTCAAGGGAAAGCACTTATTTTCAATTCATGCTTTGATTCTTAAAATCATATGAAGGACATGTATTTCTTGCAAATTTAAAAGGTTCAATATTAATTTTTAGGAATTTTATCAAGTATTAAACTAGGGATTAAAAACATGAGATTAAGAATAAAATTAAACAATGTGAGTCCTTGAATATTATCAAGTACATAGGAAAACTCACAAATTAAATTAAAAGCTTTGGAGTTAAACCCTAACACAAGAATACATATTCATGGAGTATAAAAGCTTGGGTTTGAGCATAAGTATAAAAGTATTGTCCTTATTAATTCCTTGTATACTTAACTATTTTTGATTCATGACTAAAGTTTGGAGGATTTGAGCTTGAAGATGAAGAACCCTAATTTCTTGGTTGGTGAAAGAACATCGCATGTTTATTTGAGTAATCTCGTGTGTTGTGAAGTGAATGAGGAATTAAGAGTAGTTTAGGATTTATATTCATCCCTAAAATAGCTTAAATAACATACTTTAGGTGTTAAAGACTAGGAAAATATCAAACAACCCCAAGGAAAATATTTTAAAATTAATAAAAAATTCTATTGGACGACTTGGTTGATGACATATCACCTGTTAATGACTCATCAAATATGGTATTTAATATCTGGCCATTTTTTATCGTCACTTATTAAGGTTGATAACTTCAGTTGATGGGTCCTCAACCAATTGACCACTCATCAACTCAAGTTGTCAATCTCAGGTAGACAAACACCTTCAGGTAAAATAAGTTTAACTTTTACTCTGGAAATGGATTGAAAAATGATTGGCGACATTAGAAAGAAGACTTAAAGAAATTTGATTTACTGGATCTTAAGTCATAAAACTCTTTATCTTCAAGGAGTTACGCTCATTTGATGTTGACTATAGAGAGATCCTACATAACGACTTGATCGGTAAGGAAACTTTCAACTTGGATAGTAAGAGTTACTTGAGGTATTAATACTTGTCGAAATCATTTCTCATACTATCAAAACATGATGTTTGGTTATACTTGTACTTCAAGGTGTGCTTTAATCTTAGCTTGGATTATTGAGGTGTTACAAGGTCATAATAAGTTTGTTCTAGGAAGAGCTAGCTCTATCCTTAATGGAGTCAACTTGCCTTATCAATTTGTTCACTACACGAACCCCTTCATTTTTTAGGCCATCAACTGGGAGCCTCAACTTTCCTATATCAGTATGTGTCTCTTTAGTGACCAGTCAGATTTTACTCACTGATTCTTGTACCAACAGTAAGCCTTTTTCCATACTCATTTGATGTTCCTGTATGCGTTTGACTTCATAAAGTAGTGTTGCTACAGAGTCAACATAGGTCTTTATGGTTTTGGAATTGACAGCTTGAGCTTTGACAAAATTTTTCTTACACCATTGGAAGTCAACTAGTACATAAACCATGCTATTGAACACACGAGTGTCTGAGTACCAGAGATATCACTATTAGGAAAATCAGATAGATCAATGAAAGTGTGTATGAGAATGTGGATGATAAGTGCATCATAGGGTAGACTAGTTGAGTAACTAGATTCCGTAGCACTTTCAAGCATGTATTCTCCAAACCACATACTCCAGTTCAGGTGATATTTATGAATCAAATAATATAGAACAAAAAACCCTTAGAAGGTATATTGCTTAAGGAGATTTTTTGAGGGACCAGGGTAGTGGCAATCATGAGAGGCAAAATTCTATTTTCAAAACATAAGGACAAGGGACCAAAATTGAATCAATCTGCACTAGATTCAAAAATAACAACTTTATCCCTTCAAATGAGACTTTAAAATCATCGAGCCTCATACTATTTATATCGAATATTCCACCAGCAAAAATAATCCCAAAAATATGTAAGTTTGAGAGAAGTAGCCGAGTGTTGTACTACTATAGTCAACTCTAAATTAGATGGATCTATCATTTTAATAGTGACTTTAATTTGAGAATTATTCACCTTTGCTTTATCAAAGCTCATACTTGCATGAATAGAAATAGATTTATCATAACTCACATGCATAGATTCAACACTTACATTTCTTTTATTAAAGATCCCATATGCTTAACTACTGGGAGAATTTCCAATAAAATTACCTTTTTGTAGACTATTCTTACCATTATTATGGATAAAGAATTTACAACCAAATGGATAAGTGTAACTTATATTATGTTTTTTCATTTTCCTTAGCTCGTAAGGGGTGTTTCTTCAAGATTGAACCGATTAAGCATTTGTTGAAGATATGACATGATGTTCTTACTACTTCTATCTAGAAATGGTCAGGTAGGCTTTTTTTTAGTAGTAGGGTTTTCGAAGTTTCTTAAAGATATCTATATTCAATGGCTCTATTTTGATAAGGAGAGCTTAGTGAGGAAAATTTTGAGTGTACCTATTTTGTGCACAAAAAAGTTCGAAGTCCTTATTCTCAAACTCTCCACTATGAACACTGTAAGTGGTAGATGTAAAATATCATGCATCCTTTTGAAATCTTCTAGAAAATATTTCAAAGTTAGTAATGCTTCATGCTTGTAATCAAGAAACATTTTCCATGTAAATCATATGAAATAGTCAATAATTACAAAGACATATCTTTTTCCACCAATACTAGTTGTTTGATGGGTCCAAGCACACCTAGTGAATAGTTTAGAGTGGCTTGGACATCCTAACTATGTCCTTGACTTTGAATAATATTTGAGTCTTCTTACTAAGTTGACAGGCATCACAAATATGATAATTTTCAAAATTAAGTTTGGGTTGAGCTTTAACTTATTCAAGTCTAAAGAGCTTTTTGATAGAATGCATACTTACATGCCCAAGATTTTTGTGCCATAACAAAGGATCACTAGTTTGAGAAATAAGACAACTTAAAGTAGGTAAATCAATAATATTTAAAAAATATATATTGTCAACCCAATGATTGATAAGTAAGATATTTCTCGTGGCATTGTTAATGGTGCATTTCACAACAATAAATAATATGTCAAATCTAGCATCGCATAATTTACTAATGCTCAGCAGTTTGTATTTGAGTCCATGCACTACGTATACTTTGATTAGATCATATGTGAGGCTGATATTGTAGAGACAAGTCCAATAACTTCTCCTTTGGCATTACCTCCAAATCTAATAGATCCACCATCTATTTTTATAGAGCTAAAACTTTCTTTTTTTTCTTATCGTATGACTGGGACACCCATTATCTATTACCCACATTCCTTTCTTATAGGTCTTACAGGTGCATTCCTGTAACATAAAGAAATTAGTTTTTTTAGGTACTCAATTGTTCATGTATCCTTGAGGGTTATAAACAACTTTCTTGGGTCTCTGAATCCATTTTCCATAAGAATGTTATTTGCAGCTATATGATTTGTGACCTTTTCTCCACAAGTGTGGCAAGTAGTTTTATAATGAGATAAGGAGGATTTAGCAGAATAAAGCAATTTAGAACCAGACTCTATTCTAGTTTTAAATTCATTAGATCTAAAAAAGATATGACTTGGTGGTTTTATACTACTATTTGCATCTTAAGATCATGTAAGTTCTTCTTGAAGTAAGTCAATGTGTATGTAGCTTAGTTTATAAAGGATCTACAGTCCTTTTCTTCTTGAGCAATTTTGTTATTTAAGTGAGTCTTCCAATATTTCTTTACTTGAGTAATCTTGTTATATTTATTAATGAGATTTTGAAGTTCATCAGCTATCATATCATGATTTGATTACAAAATAATATAGTTGTGATTATTAAAGGGTCTTACCTCGCTTTATACTCCCATATCCATAAAATATATGTTTGCAATATCTATATCATCATCGGTTTTATATTTATCACTCCATGCACTGAAGTTCTTGTTTTTTCTATAATGATATCTTTCTTAACTTAGGACAATTTTTTTTGATATATCTAGGATTACCGCGGTGCAACTACCGATCATCATTATTTGAGTAGTAATTTATTTTGAAAGATTATTGAGATCCTTGTTGTCTTTGTCTTAGGATGTGTTTTACTTATCGATTTATGTGAGTCATTCCTTTACTGTCTTCTTCATCCATATTTTTTTCTTCTTCTTCAAGACTTGCAACACTGAATGCTGTGGTCTTTTTCTCTTCTTTGTTATGCCTATTGATATGATTGTATTCATATGTAAGTAGATTGTCTCATAATTCATTATATGTCATTTTATGTAAATCTCCATCTTCTAGGATGGTATCCTTTGTCTCTCATGCTTTAGATGGCTTACCACCATCTTTTTGACTTCCAATATCCCAGTGATTTGAGTTCACAAATAATTTTACTGAATCGTGAAGGCATAGATTTTATTCCTTGTCATCTCCTATTTTGAATAGTTCATGTTCATGTATGAGTCCATCAATCATGGCTTCTTTTACTTTTGTAGTACTATCATAAGTCACTTCACTTTTGTCCTATATCTCCTTAGTTGTCTTTCATGTTGAGATCCTATTGTACTTAAATCTGATGACTGCGCAATAAATCAAACTTAATTTCAAGAACAATTATGCTGCTTAATTTCTTTTCATTGTCTATGGGTCTGGGATTTGGTTTGGGTCATTTCTTGATAACTACCTATGCTTGTAAATTAGTTGATTGAATAAAGATTCTGAATCTATTCTTCCAATGAAAGTTGTACTGAATTTGTTCTTCCAATGGGAGTATTGTTGACTATTAAATAAAGAGGGTTATTTGTAACGCCCCAAAAATGGGTCCCGAAGCATCACACAGTGCTTAAGGCTACGAGTAGCCCCAAACTAACCCTTTGAGCCATTTTCATTCAGTTCAACACGAATCAACGGGGTTTCCATAAATAACCCTCAAATATCAACAGAGTAATCATCATCCAAGAATAAAAGAATTTCAGAAAGATAACAAGATACAACTTATTAGTCAACTCCCAACATCTATACTAGTCTGACAAGCCTCTAAGAAAATCAATTAAACCAGTGAGCTATTGAGACATGCCGTAACTGACTCATACCCAGTTATCAAATGTAAACAATTCCGTGAAACCAACATCAAACATCACGTCCTCAGAATATGAGGACTCACCATAACAGAGGATGTAGAACAGCGTGCCAGAAGAATCACTGTCGAACCTGGAACTGAGCACCTAAACCTACATTCTGAGAAAATGCAGCCCACATCTAAAGATGTGGTCAATACCATGGAAAGGAACCGAGTAAATGGGGGTGTATGCAGTTTTATAAATATCATCATCATAAATATTTATAAGAAATATGCAGGATGTATGAAAGACTCACATGGCCCGAAGAAAATCATCATAATCATAAGAGGATGAAATAAGTACAATAACACATGTGAGTCATCATATAATTTGTCGATCACTTTCAGTTCATCAAGAATATCAATTCTCATAATGTAAATATCATTTAAATCTTTTGAAAGAATAACTTTCACAATTCCACTTTTAAATCATTCACCATTCACCATAGACACAAGGAAACACATGCACTGGGAGATCCTATAACCGACATAAACCATGTGAGCTACATGGAGTCCAACGTACAACTCACATTGGGTAGAGCCGTCCTATCCTTGTCATCGGAGTAGGACTATCTATATCAAATCCACACAAACTGGTGATCACTATATAAATCAGCCTCAAGCTCACTTCTACGGGGGCACATAGTTCAAGGAAAGTAAGGTCGCTTTATACCTCCCACTCAGTGCTAAAGATTTATCCCAGACTTACCTCAGATCATTTCAGAGACAATCCACAACAAAATAATTTCAGTAATATATAAATATACCTCGGGAGCCATCATGCTTCAAATCTATCAAAATCAACCACGTTGTGGATTTCTTTCACACTCGAGTTCAAAACAACTCCATTAAGACCAAAAGGTCAAATCATTCAAAATATCTCAAATATTCAACATCAACGTGCTTATAACACACACTTTCTAAAAAAAATACAATTTTCAATGGGGATTCATGACCCAAATATCAAAATCATGACAAATGTCATTCAAGATTCATGCTTTATATCTCCACACATGTAAATTCATCTTTCAAAATCATAAACATCAAAATTTCATAATAATCATCATAAGATATGGGTTCATGCTTTAAATTCATAAAAATCAAATAAAAATCATGTCTTTGTAAAGAAAATTACTTTTGGGCACAAGAAGAAAAGAGAGTTCTTGTTGAAAAACCCCACATACCTTGAATGATGAACTTTAGATCGATACTCATTTTTGAGATGTTAATCGTACCTTTGAATGATGGTTCTTGGAGTTCTTGAACTAGGAACTTCGAATCTTGAATAAATTTGTAGAATTAATGGTGAACGTTGGAGGTTCTTGAAGTTCTTGAAGTTCTTGAACTAGGAACTTGGAATCTTGAATAAATTTGAAGAATTAATGGTGAACTTTGGAGGTTCTTGAAGTTGGATGTAGGAGCTTAGGGTTTTCTTTTTGAAGTAATTTGATGAAATATAACCTATAATGCTTCTAATAGGATTTAATATAGGGTTTGGACGGATTTTGGATGAGGAGAAATGACCAAAACGCCCCTAAAAATCAAATAATTCTCAAATCTGTCCTTTGGTGGACTGTTTTGATAGTCTGAAGTAGATCAACCATAACGTTTTACTCCGGTATCCAAATTGGATGAAACCAATTTCATTAGAAAGAGGACTCTCATATATTTCCGTTGATATATAGTATCTCACCCAGATCATTGTGTACGAGTAGTTATCATCGTTTGAAGTTGACCCAAAAATTCGCTTTTGATAGGCTGAAGTAGATCGACCATACCTTTTTGATCCGATAGACAAATTGGATGAAACCATTTTCATTGGAAAGAGGACTCGTAGAGCTTTCCGTTTATATATAGTAAATCACCCAGATAATTATGTACAAGGACTTATGATCGTTTAAAGTTAGAGCAAAAATATGCCAGGCCTCAGTACTTTTTCCTACACGTTTTACTGTTCACTACTATTCACGATTTGATCGGAATGTTCATAACTCGTCGCTCGGGTGTCCGTTTTGGATGATCCACATATCATTGGAAAGATTATTTGATACTCTTCGCAATGTCGGGTCATAATCTAAGACATTCCACACGGAAAAATTTATAATTCATTCTAGAAGATAGAACCCAACACGTTTACGCACAAAATTTCAACAAAAAATTTCCCAGGGTATTACATCATCCCCCCTTTGGAAACATTTGTCCTTGAATGACACTAGACATGGCAATATTAGATAGGGAATAGAGCATACAGTTGAAACCATTCATTAGACTCATCATCACATCGTTTCTCACTCTGAATGCCACATAGAATGCATAAATTCAAGAAACTACAGCTGAACACATAATAAATGATAGCTGAACTGTTGCAACTTTTATCACAAGTGCATGATTTAGGAAAGAACGGTACCTTCAGCTTGATCGGAGTTCACAGAAAATAGGCGCGGGTACTTGGATCGCATATCTGCCTCAGCTTCCCAAGTTGCACCCTCAACAGATTGGTTTCGCCGCAACACCTTGACCAAGGGAACTTCTTTGTTCCTTAGTCTTCGGACACTTAAATCAAGAATCTCAATAGAAATCTCATCAAAATAAAGATTTTCTTGAATGTCAGCACTCACAGAGGAATCCACTACCACAGCATCGCTAATATGCTTTCTAAGCATGGAGACATGGAATATTGGATGAACAGAGGACAACTCGGAAGGCAACTCGACCTCATAAGCTACCTTACCAACACGGATAAGAATTTTGTAAGGACTAACATAACGGGGACTAATCTTCCCCTTCTTTCCGAATCTCTTCACCCCCCTCGTGGGTGAAATTTTCAGATACACTAGGTCACCAACTTCAAACTCAAGGTCTCTCCTTCTAATATCCGCATATGACTTCTGACGACTCTGCGCAGTTTTCAACCTTTCCCTAATCAACATAACTTTTCCTATAGCCTCAAATACCGAATTAGGACCACTCATAGCTGCTTCACCTACCTCGAACCAACCTATGGGTGATCTACACTTCCTCCCATATAAGGCTTCAAACGGAGTCATGCCAATACTAGAGAGGAGTCTGTTATTGTAAGCAAACTCTATCAACGGTAAGTGATCATCCCAACTTCCCTTAAAGTTGTGTGTACAAGCTCTCAACATATCCTCTAAGGTCTGGATGGTCTGCTCAGCCTGACCATCGGTCTACGGATGAAAATCAAAACTCAAAAGCACTTGGGTACCAAGACCCTTCTAAAAAGCTTTCCAAAATTACGAAGTGAACTGAGTACCCCTATTTGAAATGATAGATAAGGGAACTCCATACAGTCTGATTAGCTCTCAGATATACAAGCTAGCGTAATCCTCAATAGTATATGAAGTATGAACAGGTAAGAAATGAGCAGACTTAGTCAACCTATCAACCACAACCCAAATGGAATCATGATGGCATTGGGAAGGACGTAAACCAATCACGAAGTCCAAATTTATCTCTTCCCACTTCCAGGAGGGAATACAAAACTCTTGCATCATACCACCAGGTCTTTGGTGTTCAACCTTAACCTGTTGGCATGTCGCACACTTAGCTACAAATGCTGCTATATCTTTCTTCATGCCACTCCACCAATAGATTTCCCGTAAGTCTTGGTATATCTTGGTGGCACCAGGATGAATAAAATATCACGCCCCGTGCGCTTCAGCCATAATCCTCTATCTCAAATCATCAATATTTGGGACACACAATCTACCCTGCAATCTCAATACACCATCTCCCCCTTGGGAGGAAACCTCTACTTTTTGGTCCTTGACTGACTCCTTCAGTCTGACCAAACTAGCATCTAAGTGTTGCTTTTCCTTTACTTCCGAAACCAAGGAGGATTCGAAACTACTCTGAACACCTATACTACCTTTGGCAGAGTAAAACAACCTAGCCCCCAATCTAGCCAAATGATGTACATCATGAGCCAACTCTTTCTTACCTTCTACCACATGCGAAACACTACCCATGGACACTCTACTTAGGGCATCCACCACAACAATGGCCTTGCTCGGATGGTACAACACACTTATATCATAGTCCTTTAATAATTCTAACCATTGTCTCTGCCTAAGATTTAATTCTCTCTAGGTAAACACATACTGTAGACTCTTATGATCAGTGAAAACATCAACATGAACACCATACAAATAGTGTCTTCAGATTTTCAAAGCAAACACAACAGCAACCAACTCAAGGTCATGGGTGGGGTAATTTTTCTTATGGGGTTTCAACTGTCTAGAAGCATAAGCTATCACCTTACCCTTCTGCATCAATACGCAACCCAACCCAACTCTCGAAGCATCATAGTACATCATAAAACCATCAACACTATCAGGCAAAGTCAAAACAGGGACTGAAGTGATTTGAGTCTTCAACTCCTGAAAACTCTTCTCACAAGATTCAGACCACAAGAACTTCACTTTCTTTTGGGTCAACTGAATCATAGGAGATACTATAGAGGAGAAACCCTCAACAAAATGGTGGTAATAGCCATCTTAACCCAAGAAACTTTGGATATCAGTCAGAGAAATAGGTCTAGGACAATTTCTAATAGCTTTGGTCTTTTGGTGATCAACTCTAATACCCTTGGAAGAAATGATATAACCAAGAAAAGCAACTGACCTTAGCTAAAAATCACACTTACTGAACTTGGCAAACAACTTGTGATCTCTAATGGTTTGCAAGACAGTTCGGAGATGATTACAATATTCATCCTCACTACGGGAGTACACCAGTATATAATCGAAGAATACTATGACAAACATATCTAGATATGGTCTGAACACTTGATTCATGAGGTCCATGAAAGCTGCTGGGGCATTAGTTAACTCGAAATACATAACAAGAAACTCAAAATGGCCATAACGAGTTCAGAAAGCAATTTTTGGGATTTCACACTCCCTAACTTTGAGTTGATGATAGCCGAAACGAAGGTCTATCTTTGAGAAATAACTTGCACTTTGAAATTGGTCAAACAAATCATCTATTCTTGGAAGGGGGTACTTATTTTTTACGGTGACATTATTTAGTTGGCGGTAATCAATGCACATACGCAAAGAGCCATCCTTCTTTCTCACAAACAACATAGGAGCACCCCAAGGGAAAATACTGGGCCTTATGAAACCCTTATTTAGTAGATCTTTGAGTTTCTCTTTCAAATCTTTAAGTTCTGCAGGGGCCATACGGTAAGGAGGAATAGAAATGGGCTGAAAGAGCTTGCTCAATGTGAAGGCATATTTCTGAAAGAGGAGATCATGAATCAATAGCAAAGAGAGACACTTTAAGCATGATAGACTTCTGAAAGAAAGAATCATACTTTTTCCTAAAACGTCTTGTAGCCTTTTGCTCATAGATGTGGCGCGCTACACACCGATGATCAAGACTCTACTTAACGTGGCTTGTCAGACTCCCTAGGATACCTTACAAACTTAGGCTCTGATACAAAGTTTGTAACACCCTAAAAATGGGTCCTAGAGCATCACACGGTGCTTAAGGCTACGAGTAGTCCCAAGCTAACCTATTGTGCCATTTTCATTCAGTTCAACATGAATCAACGGGGTTTCCATAAATAACCCTCAAAGATCAATAGAGTAATCATCATCCAAGAATAAAATAATTTCAGAAAGATAACAAAATACGACTTATTAGTCAACTCCCAACATCTATACTAGTCTGACAAGCCTCTAAGAAAATCAATAAAATCAGTGAGCCATTGAGATATGCCCCAACTGACTCATACTCAGTTATCAAATGTAAATAATTCTGTGAAACCAACATCAGACATCATGTCCTCGAAACATGAGGACTCACCATAATAGAGGATGTAGAACAGCATGCCCAAAGAATCACTGTCCAAGCTAGAACTGAGCACCTAAACCTACATTCTGAGAAAATGCAGCCCACATTCGAAGATGTGGGTTATTACCATAGAAAGGAACCGAGTATATGGGAGTGTATGCAGTTTTATAAATATTATCATCATAAATATTTATGTAGGATGTATGAAAGACTTACATAGCCCAAAGAAAATCATCATAATCATGAGAGGATGAAATAAGTACAATAACACATGTGAGTCATCATATAATTTGTTAATCACTTTCAGTTTATCAAGAATATCAATTCTCATAATGTAA
Source organism: Capsicum annuum (assembly GCF_002878395.1). NCBI lineage: Eukaryota > Viridiplantae > Streptophyta > Magnoliopsida > Solanales > Solanaceae > Capsicum > Capsicum annuum. Next base: position 125,384,785 of record NC_061119.1, on the reverse strand, counting down.
ATATCATTTAAATCTTTCGAAAGAATAACTTTCACATTTCCACTTTTAAATCACTTTACCATTCACCATATACTCAAGGAAACACACACACACTGGGAGATCCTATAACCGAAATAAACCATGTGAGCTACATGGAGTCCAATGTACAACCCACATTGGGGAGAGCCATCCTATCCTTGCCATCAGAGTAGGACTATTGATATCAAATCCACATAAACTAGTGATCACTATATAAATTAGCCTCAGGCTCACTCCTATAGGGGCACGTAGTTCTAGAAAAATAAGGTCGTTTTTACCTCCCACTCGGTGCTAAAGATTTCTCCTGAACTTAGCTCAGATTATTTCAAAGACAATCCATAACAAAATAATTTCAGTAATATACAAATACACCTCGGGATCCATCATGCTTCCCATCTATCAAAATCAACCACGTTGTGGATTTCTTTCACATTCGAGTTCAAAACAACTCCAATAAGACCAAAAGGTCAAATCATTCAAAATATCTTCAACGTGCTTATAACACACTTACTCAAAAAACACAATTTTCAATGGGGATTCATGACCCAAATATCAAAATCATAATAAATATCGTTCAAGATTCATGCTTTAATATCTCCACACATGTAAATTCATCTTTCAAAATTATAAACGTCAATATTTCATAATAATCATCATAAGATATAGGTTCATGCTTCAAATTCATAAAAATTAAATAAAAATCATGCCTTTGTAAAGAAAATTACTTTTGGGCATAAAAATGAAAAAGAGTTCTTGTTGAAAAACTGCACATACCTTGAATAATGAACTTTAGATCGATACTCATTTTTGAGATGTTAATCATGTCTTTGAATGATGGTTCTTGGAGTTCTTAAACTAGGAACTTGGAATCTTGAATAAATTTGTAGAATTAATGGTGAACTTTGGAGGTTCTTGAAGTTCTTGAACTAGGAACTTGGCATCTTGAATAAATTTACAGAATTAATGGTGAACTTTGGAGGTTCTTGAAGTTGGATGTAGGAGCTTAAGGTTTTCTTTTTGAGAGAATTTTATGAAATATAACATATAATGCTTCTAATAGGCTTTAATATAGGGTTTGGATGGATTTTGGGTGAGGGAGGATGACCAAAACGCCCCTAAAAATAAAATAATTCTTGAATCTATCCTTTGGTGGACTGTTTTGATAGTCTAAACTACATCAACCATAACGTTTTATTCCGATATCCAAATTGGATAAAACCAATTTTATTAGAAAGACAACTCTCATATCTTTCTATTGATATATAGTATCTCACCTAGATCATTGTATACGGAGTTATTATCATTTGAAGTTGACCCAAAAATTTGCTTTTGATAGGCTGAAGTAGATCGACCATAACTTTTTACTCCGATAGACAAATTAGATAAAACCAATTTCATTGGAAAGAGGACTCGCAGAGCTTTCCGTTGATATATAGTAGATCATCTAGATAATTATGTACAAGGATTTATAATCATTTAAAGTTGGAGAAAAATATGCCAGGCCTCAGTACTTTTTCCTGCACGTTTTAATGTTCACTACTGTTCACGGTTCGATCGAAATGTTCATAACTCATCGCTTGAGTGTCCATTTTGGATGATTTACTTATCGTTGGAAATTTTATTCGATACTCTACGGAATGGTGGGTCATAATCTAAGACATTCTGGACGGAAAAATTTATAATTTATTCTAGAAGATAGAACCCAACACGTTTACGCACAAAATTTCAACGAAAAATTTTCTGGGTATTACATTATTTAATGAGTGAACATATTGAAGGATTGGTCCTAGAGTTTGGTAGTTTGACATTTGATATTTTCTCATGTGGAATTAAGCAATGTTCTTATGAGACCTGCTCTGATACCAATTGATAATCAAGAGGGGGTGAATTAAAACTCTTCTACTTTTAGGTTACTAGAGCAATCAGTAGTCGACTTTCCTGCACAACAATATTAGTACAAAAAGAGATAATAAAAAAAAGTAAAATAAAGTAAATATATAATGGACACAAAAAACTTTATCCTAATTTGGAACACCCTTGTGGTGACACGAAAAACATTATCCTGATTTGGAACACCCATGTGGTGCCTACTTCCAGTTCCCTTGGGTTACAAGAGGTTCCTTTAAGAGATAATTGAATAATGACAATGATTTTCTTTGAAAGCTTTATAAAGTATCTTTAAGAGAAAGGTAGTAACCTCTATTTGTATAGCTCCTAGTTTGTTTTCTCTTTTGTTTTCACTATAGTGTAATGCAATGGTTTGAACAAGAGTAGAGATATAACTAGGATTTTTCTCAAGTGAAGATGTACAATTGAAAGACTAAGCTGGTAGTTCTATTTGTAGAATTTTTATCGATATCTTCTCTTAATATAAAAATGATTTACCTTAGTACGAGGAATTAGAATTTTCTTTCTTCCTATTCCATTCTCTTTAAATTTAGGGAACCCATGGGAGATTTTAGGGTTATCTAGGATGAATAATTAATGTACATATTATGCCATTTGTTTGTATTAGATACGTCTGTATTTTTTCTTTAATATTGCATCCATCTTTGTACAGAGTATATTCTTCTCTGATGAATAAATATATTCTTTCCTTTGTGTTGTCCTGTGTAGTTGTATTGGTGCATTCCTTCTTTTTGTGAGAAGGTTTTCATTTTGGGTAGATGCTTATCCAATCTCTTCTATTTTATCCTACAAATAAATAGGGATTAGTTTTGTCATCATTGAAACTATGTGTGGGGCTAACAAGTTCTTTTGTTTGAGTTCATAGAAATAGCAGAGATTTGGGGTAGTAAATAAATAATTATGGTGACTGAATAAGAAGGGAGTTAGTAAGTAAAATAGATTCAGACTTAATAATTAGTTGTGGTAACAGAATATGCATAGGTATTGAGGAATAGTATATCGGGGTGAGGATTGAATATTTTTCTAAAATAAAAGAGTTTATGAGAAATTATGGGAATCTCGGTGTGTTGCATAAGTAGGAGTTCAACCTAAATCGATCGTGTGTCTGCTAATTTATTATATATTGTTTGGCCCTCAGTCATTAATGGCTACAAGTTGGTTGTCGAATTAGAGTTAAGAATCTAGTTGATTGTACGTATGCATGTTTAACTGATTGTTTATTATTTAGTTGCAATACATGCTAATAATATGATGTACTTGTTGAATCTTAAATATAAATGCATGATTGAATAACTTGTAACGTGATTGATTAAAGGACTTGGTTGTTAGGCAAGTGTCGTTTATTTTAACTCACTATGTTGTGGTACTTGTATATAGTATTGTTTGTTTTTTATGAGTTGATTTGATGAAGGTTTTATGATTGCATTGCTATATTTAAGAGAGGATAAGAGTTGGATGTAGGGATAAGGGTGGTATAGCACTTGGTTTGGGATAAGGGTGGAAAGAAACTAGTTGTATGGTATATTTGGTACATAGACCAAGTTCATCACATGCAAGTAATAGCTAGTGGGCAATCAAAAGACCCTTAGCAATGTGTACACCATGAAGAATAAGAGGTGATTCTTATCTCCAGAAATCATTTGGTGTATGTACTTTATACACAGTGGATCCTTAAATGTGATAGGTAATGGGTTGGAGGTATTCTAGATAATTCCAAATAGTAGATTATAGAGACAAGTTATAAATTGCTCTTAATAATAATAAGGATGATTATGATAACATTCTTGCAGGTACTAAGTTGCCTCAAGGGCTAGGCTCTAATTTCATTCAGATTACATATGATTCTCAATTGGTTGTGAACCAAGTGCATGGAATTTACAAAGCAATAGATGAGATAACGATGAGATACTTAGACAGAGTTAGGGTCTTTTTCTCTATTCAAGAGGATACAACAACAACAACAACAACAAACCCAGTGTATTCCCACCTAGTGGGGTCTGGGGGGGTAAGATGTACGCAGTCCATACCTCTACCTCTAATGAAGTAGAAAGGCTATTTCCGATAGACCCCCGGCTCAAGGCACGAGATACCACACAAACACATAGTAAAGCACAGAAGCAGATAACATAAATACGGCACCCATAAGTAATATAAAATAGAGGAAAGTAGAGGAAAGCACACAGATTCGTAGTAAAACATGGAACACGGAATCATAACAGAAATAAAACCCCCACCAAGTAATTCCCTACACTAGCGACCCAAACTGGCCCTAATCCTCTGCCGAAATTCGCGCCCTCCAGACCTTCCTATCTAGGGTCATGTCCTCGGTGAGCTGTAACTGTTCCATGTCCCGCCTAATTACCTCACCCCAGTACTTCTTCGGCCTACCCCTACCCCGCCTAAAACCATCCAACGCTAGCCTCTCACACCTACGGATCGGGGCATCCATGCCCCTCCTCTTCACGTGTCCGAACCATCTCAATCGTGCTTCCCGTATCTTGCACTCCACTGAAGTCACACCAACCTTCTCCCGGATAGTCTCATTCCGAACTCTATCCCCTCTAGTCAGTCCACACATCCAGCGCAACATCCGCATTTCTGCCACCTTCATTTTTTGGATGTGGGAGTTCTTAACTGGCCAACACTCCGCTCCATACAATAAGGCCGGACGAACTACCACCCTGTAGAATTTGCTTGTAAGCTTGGGCGGCACCTTCTTATCACACAGCACCCCCGACGCGAGTTTTCACTTCATCCATCCCGCCCCAATACGGTGCGAGACATCCTCGTCAATCTCACCATTACTCTGGATCACGGACCCAAGATACTTGAACTTATCCCTCTTACATACCTCCTGTGCTTCCAGCTTCACTACTACCTTATTCTCCCGCCTCACGTCATTAAACTTGCATTCCACATACTCTGTCTTGCTTCTGCTCACCCTGAACCCTTTAGATGACACAAATATCAAGAGAAAAGAATATGAAAGTAGACATTCTAGGATATCCTGGGTCTTCCAGAAAGTCAAATAACTCTGCAAATGTTTCGATAGTAAAATTACTACATTAGGTGTTGGATGCACCAAGTCATGCTGAAGTAAATTTGAGAAGCTTGATCTAGGATTGGCGCAGTGACTTCCTCAAATACTTGAAAGATGAAGAGTTGTCAAATAATCCTAAAGCTTTACGAGAACTTAGGACTAGGTCTGCAAAATTTTCCTTGGAGGGTGGAAGATTGAACTAAAATAATCCTATCATGACTATGACAAGATGTCTCAAGCAAGGGGAACCTACTATGTGATAAAATAAATATATGAATTAGCATACGACAATCATTCTGGTGCTAACTCTTTGGCCCTTATTATATAAGGGTGGGATTTTATCAGACCAAAATAGAACAAGATTCAAAGACATTTATTAGAAAAGTGGCAAATACACTATGAAATAGGGTAACTCCTACATTCAATGAGTTCTCCTTAGTTGTTTATTAAGTATGGAATGGACATCACTAGAGCAGCTACCCATTAGGTGCAATTTTTACTTATAATGACTGATTAGATTTTCCAAATGAAATGAAGCAAGAGCCTACAATATATCTAAAATCAAGAAGTGAGACCACATAATATGTCATTTCTAGATACTATATGAAATTACATGTCACAATGATCCCTAATTCGTTAGGGCAGTGGTGACCAATTTTTTTGAGAGATTACAAATATAGAGGATTACTTCATCACCTTATCACCCAAATGCCAATGTACATGCTGTTCCACAAAATAGATAGTGATGATGAGCTTCAAAAAGAAGTTAGTAGGAACCAAAGGAAATTAGATTGAAGAATTACCCAGAATGTATCGATACATCGAACAACTACAAGTTTGGCATCGGGGAAACCTACTTTTCATTAGTTATGAAACAGAGACCTGTATACCAGTGAAAGTTGGGGAGTCGAGTATCTGATTCAACTGATTGGATGTGGCACAAAATATAGAAGCTATATTGATCCGTCTTGATTTAGTATATGAATACTAAAAAATGGATCATGTATGCATAATGGCAAGAAAAAAAGGGTTGAAAGGTCTTAGAACTAGAGGACAAAGCTTAGATATTTTAGGATAAAAAAAATGGTCCTCCAGAAGGTAATTCTAAATACCCAAATCCAAATATGGAAAAACTATTCCAAACAGAAAAGGTCTATAAAAGTGATCGACATAGTCAAAAAGGGATGCTTATCAACTAGTGATATGAACGATAAGCAGTTATAAAGTAACTAGAACAACAACCATTTTAAAATATTATTATTGAATGCCAATTCAATAAACACAAAAATTCTATAATGATTGTATGTTGAACTCTTTTTCTCATTGAACATTTATCGTCCCAATTAGGCTTTTCCTGGAAAGGTTTTTAATAAGGTAAAAAAAACACATTGATGAACTGATGGGAGTTCTAAAATAACTTCATGTTCAAACCGTCATACTTTAGGATCAAACATCAGATAGAATAGGATAAACTGGCCACACACCTAAAGATGTAGAAAGAAGTAGGGACTATAAACAAAGGAAAGATCAAAAGAACTTAGAGTCACATCGAACATAAACTAGGGACTGTAGAAAAAGTCTCATAGAAAAATAATATGATGGGAAAGACCCCCAACATTATTATTTTCGTTATTTACATTTTTGCATTATAAAGGTGACACAACCCAACTGGGGGCCTTTTTGTAATGGATGTCCCAAGTCCGATCGGGATCGGAGATCACCCCTGTTACCCAACCTAACCTCCAGCCGCCTGCCCTGAATTGGCTAAATTTCGAGCATATAACAAGGAAGTGTAATAGCTCACATGAAGACTCTGGCATAGGATCATAACCTTGACTAGCCTAACCGAGTCCAACCATCCCATACCAACCATCCAACCATACCAAACCAAACCAATACCAAAACAAGGGCCATAAACAAGACCATAGCCCAATAAGTTCCAAAACATATTATGATTAATCCCAAGATGAAATACGATAGAATAGTATGAAATTATGTCCAATGATATCAACCTCAATTCCAATGCAATATTAAGGCCAACACAAATATTGATCCCGCCCATTCTAACCTATAGCAGTACCACAAAGCCTCTAACGAAAGAAGTAAGAATAATCTATTGGGACATGCCCCCAACTATATCTAAAAATAAATTAGAATGTCTAAAAATATCCATAATATGAAATGGAGACTTTCAGAAAGATGAAAGCTCTCCACTAACATTTGTCCTCGAGTTAATCACTATGTAGGAGGAGTAAAACGACTGGTACCTATATAATATCAGTATACAGCTGCTCGAAGATGGGTTAGAAAGTGATCGCTAGCATGAACTTAGGATAAGGATGAAATAATACCATTTATAAAACCAAGTAAAACCATCCATATACACACAACCATACATATATATTTATATAACCATTCCAGGAAAGGGAACCGGGTTTAGCATGCCATTAAAACCTTTACCTAGGCTATATAGCTTTGCCGTCCTAAACAACCCATAGGCTATATAGGTTCAATTCCCCCTACTGAAAAGGCCCCAGTGCATGAAACCGTATGACCTGGGAATAAAACCTAGGATGACTAGTATATCCCCTAAATATAAAGTGTGACATCATGCACACGATCACCAAGACCAAACCTCACATCGACAAATATAAGGTTCAAGTTTTGGACCCCCAGGACCTCAAACTTCCATGGCTTTGATACATACCCCGCTATTATTGCCCAATTAAAACTATCAAGCCAACCATTATTCCATTATTATTGACCGAGTCTATTCGTAGTGGTATCGTCATACCAATAATAACTTGTACACATTATCCTTAGCCAAACCTTAGGGGATCCTATGTACCCCATATGATTTCCAATTAACCAAAACCATGGCCACCAGCCTTTCCAATCAATTTAAAACCATTTAAACTATTCATACCATACATAAGTTCCATTGAAAAACAAATGTAATAGCGAAAACATTGTTAAAGGCATTTTATCAAACACATTGGGGGCATATTATTTCCAAAGCAAAAGTCCATTACTAAAGAACCATACCATGCAACCAATTACCCAAACCCACCATTAATACATATAAAATATAATTAAAATATGGGAAAACCATAACCACGAATTTATAACCAAAACCCCCAAATCATAGTGGAAAACCAAAAATCATACAATATTCAAATCATAAAAACATTGTATAAAACCATGTCTTTAGTTGGAGCTAACAATGAGGGAACAAAATATGCCTTAATTGAAAAGGTAGATAGAGAGAAACCACCAACAAGATTCCAAAATTAGTCCTCTAGTTGAAACCCTAGCTTTCTTTCCCAAAAGCTTTTGAGAAAATTATAAAGTATTTAGAAAGAGTTTCTAAGTATTAATGAATAAACTAATAAGGTAAATAACCTCCCAATAGGAATATAAGTCGTAGGACCTTATTAGGAAAGGTGGGGAAATGTCTAGATTACCCCCACTTAAGTTGTACAAAATCCCATCTTAGGGTTACGACTGACCCTCATGAGTAGTACCATTCGATATGAGTGGTACCTTCTACTCGTATACTCAGCCTTAACCTTTAGACCCAACATTATCCAGTGTATGACTCATCTGACCCAAGTCGTATTGACATCATACGATTCACTCCCTTCACCCATATCCCTAGCAAGATAGAATCATAGAAGGTTTAAACACTATCCACCATACAAATATTAGGTACTGTAATGCCCTGAGTTTATACCCCAGATGATACACGATGCTTATCACCCCAAAGGACCACAAGCTAACCCATGACTGATATCTGCTATGAGAACTGAATAATAATACTGAAATAAATGCAGAAAAATAGGTTGAAATACCATAAGGTTCAAAATCTGAAATACTAATAAAATATAACATCTGATAAAGCATCAGAATCTGAAATACTGTCTATAAATCTAATCTGAAAAGCCTCTAATCTAAACTTTCTGAAGGTGGAGTTGATGGGACAATCCCCCAACTAACTCCATCTACTGAAATACTTCTTTTACTAAAATACTGAAATAAAAGAATATCCTCAATAGATGAGGACTCACTGCTAATCTATTGGTGCTATCTAAATCTAAATTTGTCTACGTGAGGTTGGGAACCTGAGCATCCAAACCTATGATATGAGACATCATAGCGCAAAGAAAGAGTATGTGTCAGTATGTGGAATGTACTGGTATACTAGACGAGGTAAGGCTGAATGCAACGGTGCATATGCATGAACACTGACTGAATGTTATAGAATAACTAAATATGAGAGTACATAGATAACTGAAACTGCTGTGAGTACTAAGTATGCAATTCTGCACATATACATGAATATATACTGTAACTGAGATTATCTGAAGCTAAGTACTGAGTTCTAACATTGAGTAACTGATAATATGAAATTACTAATAACCGAGTTACTGATACTGATTAACTGTGTCTTACATTCCTGATTCTGTAGAACTAAACTGAGTTCTATCCTTAAGACTGAAACTAAAACTGCGGAAGGTAATCATCTAACCGACATGCCCCAAATAAGATAAGATAACTGAGTTGGGGTCCAATCTGTAACACCAATTAGAAGGGTGTCAGTACCGTGCAACGGGTAAAGACAACTGAAGAGATACCCTCATCTAGCAGGTACTCTAATGAGAAAGATGGAACCCTCATCCAGCAGGTTAAAACACCTTATCAACCCTCTGCTGGAAGGTTGATGTCTCAACCTACGTTGGCTATGTAGTTTTGGAATGCAAGAATTACTTCTAAGGATCACACCTTGTACTGGTATGTGAATTCCCATCCTTGGGTTCACTCAGGACTGAGTATACTGAATTGAACTAGACTGATACTGATTTTATTGAGTTTTCCTGAGTTCTGTAATTGACTAAGTTCTACTGAGTTCTGTAATGGACTGAATTCTATTGATCGCAACATAACTGATACTATTCTATAACTGATAATGGCTCTAGGTAAACAACTAGATTGTCGAGTATTAAATACCCCCAGGACTCAATAGCATGAGAAGTAAAGCATAGCATAGTCTTGAATAACATAACAATGTTCACTGGTTCATAATTTATCCACAGAGACATTTTATCAAACACTTGCAAGGCATAACTTGTACATGATTGGGATCACATAATGACATGTCATGATTCCACTATTTACTTCACATAGGCATTTTTTTACAAATACTTGGGGAGCATGGATTACTTCACATGTTAATGGACATGACATAATGAATACAATACCAAATTGCAAATTCAAGGGTTTAGCATGCAATTCATATAATTCATCACATAACTATTTTAATTTCATGAATCTTTTAATAATTATGGATTGAAAACCCAATTAACATCATAGACATGCATACAATCAATTTCAAACATAGAAATTCACAATTCCATAAACTTGTAGTTTTAAAAAGAGATTCTTGGACTTTATGGGTGAAAGGAACCCATAGATGAACACCTAAAATACCTGAATTGATAAGTTTTTAGAGTTCTTGGTGAGTTTTTTGAGCTTTATTCTTGATTTCTTGAGAGCTAGGGTTTCTAATTGAGAGAGAATGATTTCTTTCTTGAGATAAGTGAGCAAATAATGAGATAATAAGCTATTTAGGGCTTTAATCCCGTGTTTAGGTTGATTAGGAATTTTAGGAATTGACCAAACAGCCCCTGAAATTAAATAATGGAACCTGAATTCCTGATTTTTCATGCTGGCATGATGCGGTAGAATCACGCCAGCTCACTGGAATTTGGACAACTGGGAACTGAAGTTTTGGCGCGACGTGACACCATCACGCCGACTCACTGCATGTGAATTTACCACTTGGCGTGACGCGCCAGGGTCATGTTGCCTTACTGGAATTGGACAATTGGGAAATTAGATGGTGGCGCGATGCGGTGATATCGTGTTGGCTCACTGGAAAATGACAATTGCCATTTAGATGGCCACCACGATGCAAGTACCAGGTGGTACACTGTTTCACTAAAATATCTCTAACTCTTCGTTCTGGAATCAGATTAGGGCAAACTTTATATTATTGGAAAGCTGAGTGAATTTCCTATGCAATGGCAAGCTCTAAACTGAAAAATACTAAGTTTTTCAAAAATTTATATGGAATGACTGGACTAAGAATTAAATCAAGCTAAGGAAATATAAGGTAGTACAGGTACAACTCATACCTTGGCTTATGGCTCCTGGTGAGCCACTCATACTCAGATCCAACTTAACTTACCAAGTGTAAGGTTAAGTGAAGGAACCAAATGATCCGTATCCAACCGTACAACTCATACCACCAAGTCGTCCCCATTCCAGTGACCTAAATCCATCACACCAACTAACACTGATCAGCATGCGACTGGACTATACCATTTGTACCCCAACATACGGGTCGTACCCATGAGTTGTATTGGGTCCAGAGACGAGAATTTCAGTAAATTTTCTAAGGTCCAGAAACTAGGGTGTTTCAGTCTTCCCCATTAGTAACATTCGTCCCCTAATTTCGGACAGAGTAGGGGTAACCACACGTACGAGTCATTTGCGTTATCAAATATATTTCTAATATTTAACAAATTTTGAAAACAAAGAGGCAAAGATATTAATCTTTCCTTTAACAAACTAAAAAAATAAAGATAAGTTAAAGACACATACCTCCGCATAAATCCCAAGAGCAGAAAACAAATGCTGATACTTGGACTTCATGTCCTCCTCCGCTTCCCATGTAGCTTCTTCCACCTTATAGTTTTACCATAGAACCTTAACCGAAGCCACATCACTAGTTTGCAACCGACAAACCTGCTTATCCAAGATCTCAACCAAGACCTAATCAAAGAAGGATCACCAAGACACTTCCTCAAAATGGGGACATGAAATACCATATGAATGGAGTTCAAACTAGAAGGCAACTCTAATTCATAAGCAATATTTCCAACCCTCCGCAAAACCACATAAGGAACAATATATCAGGGACTGAGCTTCCCTCTTTTTCCAAACTGTATTACTCTCTTCATGGGAGATACCTTGAAGATTACCTTATCCCCAACCTTAAACTCTAAGTATCTTCGCCTTATATCAATATAGAAATTTTGGTAACTTTGGGCAACCTTAAGCCTTTCCCGAATCACCTTCACCTCTTCCATAGCCTTGGTTAACCAAGTCTGGACCAAACATATCTTCCTTACCAAGGCTGAACCTAATAGCAGATCTACATCTCCCACCATATAATGGCTCAAAAAGGGCTATGCCACTACTAGATTAATAGTTGTTGTTGTAAGCAAACTCCACCACAGGTAGATGACCTAACTGCCACCATAATCAACCACATATGCCCAAAACATATCCTCCAATGTCTGAATAGTTCTTTCCGCTTGCCCATCTCTGAAGATGAAAAGCAGTACTCAGAATCACCTTAGTACCCAATCGCTTCTAATTAGACCACCAGAAATGGGATGAGAACTGCGTACCACGATCAGAGATAAGCGAAAAAAGGTACTCTATGCAGCTTCACAATCTCCTGAAGATATAACTTTGCATATTCCTCCACCAAGAAGGTAGTCCTCTCTAGCAAGAAGTGAGGAAACTTTGTTGTCCTATCCACGAAGACTCAAATCGAATTATTTTAATTTCAAAACCGAGGAAGACTGATAACGAAGTTCATATTGATTACCTCCCATTTCCATTTAGGCATAAACAATCCCTTAATACAACCCACTAAGTCTTATGTGCTTGACTTCAAATTGTTGACGCACCAAGCACTTGGCTACAAAATCAGCCATGTCCATTTTCATACCATTTCACCAATACATCTTCTTGAGATCATGGCACATCTTTGTGGAACTGGGATGAACAATATAGTGTGACTCATGTGCCTCATCCAAAACTCTATGCCACAAACCGTTGACATCAGGAATACACAACCTCCCTTGGTACCGTAAAGTACCATCACTACTCAAACACCATCACCTTTTGCCCACCAACATCACCCTTGTTTTTATCTAAAGCGGATCTAACACTTACTTCTCCTTAATATCTGCACCAAGAGATGATCGAATCACTTCCTATACCATCACCTCATCACCCTGGAAATCCATAAGATAAACTCTGAGATTTGCCAATGGTGAATCTCTTTCACCAAATCCCTCTTTCCTTTCTCTAATTGAGCCAAACTCTCATGCATAACCTATTAAGAGCATTAACAACCAAGTTAGCCTTACCTGTGTAATAGTGAAGACTTATATCATAGTCCTTGAGAAGCTCAAGCCATCTTCTCTACCTGAGATTAAGCTCCTTCTGAGTGAACACATACTGTAGACTCTTATGATCAGAAAAGATGTCCACGTGTACACCATACAAATAATGCCGCCATATTTTTCAAAGAAAAAACGACCGCCAATAGCTCCAAATCATGAGTAGGATAGTTCCTCTCACGTACCTTAAATATCCTGGAAGCATAGGTAATCACTTTCCCATGATACATCAAAACACAACCAAGTCCCGCCCTAGATGCATCATAATAAACTACAAACCCCTTACTGCCCCCGGGCAATACCAAACCAGTACCGAAGTTAGCTTTTCTTTCAAGTTCTCAAAACTCCCTTCACAAGTATCCGACCAAGAAAACTTAACCATCTTATAAGTCAACTTAGTCAAAGAAGCAGCTATCGTTGAAAAGCTCTCCACAAATGGTCGATAATACCAAGCCAAGCCAAAGAAGCTCCGAATATCGGTTGGAGTCGTGGGTCTAGGCCACCTTTTAACCATAACCACCTTTTGTGGATCCATCATGATCCCCTCGTTAAAAATAATTTGATCAAGAAAAGTCATAACGTTCAACCAAAACTCACACTTGGAGAAATTGGGATACAACTACTATTCTTTGAAGGTTTGCAATACCACACAGAGGTGATTAGCATGATACACCTCACTTTTGGAATAAACCAGTATGTCATCAATAAAGACAATAATGAAAAGACCCAAGAATTACCTGAAAACCCTGTTCATCAAGTCTATAAATATTGCTGGGGCATTAGTCAATCCAAATGACATCAGCAAGAATTCAAAGTGCCCATATTGAGTACACAAAGCCATCTTAGGGATATCCACCTCCCTAATATTATGCTCATAATACCCAGAACAAAGATCTATCTCAAAAAATAACTTGGCACCTTGAGCCTTACAAATAAGTCATCTATATTTAGAAGAGTATACTTGTTCTTGACCGTTACCTTATTCAACTGCCGATAGTCAATGCACATACGAAGAGAACCATCTTTCTTGATCACGAACAACACCGGTGCACCCCATAAATATACACTAGGATGAATAAAATCCTTATCCAGAAGATCCTTAAGTTGCTCTTTGAGTTTCCTTAACTCAGTTAGAGCTATTCTATAAAGAGGAACAGATATTAGATGAGTGTCCAAAACTAAATCAATACTGAACTCTATTTGTCTATTCGGAGGTCAGGAAACTCTTTTACTATTGGAATCGAATAAAATGATGGACCCTCCGACTTAGAATCTTTAACCTAAACAAAATGATAAAGACAACCTTTATAGATTAACCTCTGAGCTTTAAGATAAGAAATAAACCTCCCCTTAGGAGCTAGGGAACCACCCTTCCATTCTATAACCGGTTCACCAGGGAACCTAAAGACAACCTTACGGTTCCGATAATCCAAGGATGCATAACAAGAGTATAACCAATACATCCCTTGAATAACATCAAAATACACCATATTAATTTCAAACAAATCCACTAAATTTTGCCTACCACCAACAGATACCACACGCCCTGTATAGACTATCTTAGCAATAACTGAGTCACCTACTGAGGTAAAAATAGAAAAAGGTTCTTAAACAACCTCAGGATCAAAACTAATACATACAACCATAAATAGGGTCATATAGGAAAGAGTGGACCCTGGATCAAGCAGACAACACATGTTATGAGAAAAGAGTTGTAATGTACCAGTAATGACATCAGGCGCTTCCTCGAATTCTTATTGGGATGCCAAAGCATACAACCTATTCTGGCCAACGCTAGAACTAGGAGTAGTAATAGAAGTAGATGCAGCACCACCAAGTGCAGGATCAGAAGATGAATCCACCGGTACCTTATTTGCTCTCATAATAACCTTATTAATCGGACAATCCTTGAGCCGATGGCTTACCTAGCCATACTTAAAGCATTTGTCCCTCCCTTCATCGTTGTAACCCAAATAAAAGGATAATAATAAATCAAAAAAGAGGGAATAAAGAAAATACTTAACCCCCACTCACCTGAGATTGGGCACCCTGTACCCAAAAGTTATCACCACCCTACTGATGCTTATCACCCAACTGCTTTGGGTAAGGAGCAATAGTAGTAGAGAAGGAACCAGAACTCGACCACTTCTTTTTTGGAAATTTACCCCCATCCCAACCACCTTAAACTGAACACCTCCTTGATAAAAACACTTTCTCCTCTTAAACTGCCTATCTCTAAATTCCACTTGTTTTCTCTTCTCATCCTCCATCAGCTGCATGTGGACAACTAACCTCAAAATGTCCATATCCTTAATTAGCAAAGCAATCTTGCATTCTTAGATCAAATCATAATCCAATCCAGAAGTGAACTTTCTCATCCTCTCTCTCATGTCAGCCACCAAATCAGGAGCATACCTTGATAGTTGATAAAACTTCAATGCATATTATTTGATAGACATTCTCCTTTGCTTAAGATCCACAAACTCCTCCATCTTTGCTTCACTAAGATCTTTTAGAAAGAAACAATCTAGAAAAGCTCCAGAGAAAGCATCCCATAAGGATGACTCTTCCATATCTTATCTATCCCTATCCCACTCTTAGTACCATTGATGTGCAATATTTTTGAGCTCATAAGCTGCAAAGTTTACACCTTCCATATTAGTGGCCTGCATCACCCTGAATATTTTCTCCATCTCATCCAAGAAAACCTAAGGATCCCCCCCACCTTTACACTAGTAAAAGTAGAAGGATTCAGTTTTATAAACTAGCCAACCGTTGTGGCCTCAGCAAATAATGCACTAGTCACATCCTACTCAGCTTGAGCAGCAACTAACTGAGCAATAGTATAAATAGACTAATGAAATTTTACATTAGTCACCTCACTACAAGGAGGACTAATAGCAATCGAAGGAACTCTAGAACTATTGGGGATAGAACCCTGAGATCAAAGATGAACTTTAGACGTAGGACATACCCCATTAATATTGTCCCTAGATGAGACTGAAGAGTTTTCTTGTGTTCCAGCTCATCTAGGCATGATTTGAAAAGTGAAAAAAGTAGGACTAGATAACATTTCCAAGACTTGACTCCAAGCTTGAAAATAGAATACCAAGAAAGTGAAACATTCCTAAATTCCTTGTAGCCTCTCTTTTATGAGTGTGGCAGGCTACACATCCTTAATAAAGACTCTACCAAATATGTCTTTATGGACTCCCAATTGACCATGAACTGGCTCTGATACCAACTTGACATGACCAAACTGGGGGGCTTGTCGTAATGGGCATTCCAAGTCTGACCAGGACCAAAGACCACTACCGTTACCTAACCCAACCTTCAGCCGCCTTCCCAGAGTTGGCTGAATTTTAAGCATATAACAAGATAGTGTATTAGCTCACATAAAGACTCTAGGATAGTATCAAAATCGTGACTGACCCAATCGAGTCCAACCATCGCATACCAACTGCCCAATCATACCAAATAAAACCAATCCCAAAACAAGGTCCATAAACCAGACCATAACCAAAAAAGTTCCAAAATATATTATGATTAATCCTAAAATGAAATATGATGGAACAATGAGAAATTTTGTCCATTGATGCCAGCCTCAATTCCAAAGCCAATATTAAGGCTGACACCAGTACCGATCCTACCCATTCCAAGCCATAGCAGTACCATAAAGCATCTTACAAAAAAAGTAAGAATATTCAGTTGGGACATGCCCCCAACCACAGACAAAACCAATATCCAAAAATAAATCAGAATGTCTAAAAATATCCATAACATAAAATGGAGCCTTCTAGAAAGATAGAAGCTCACTATTTTAATTAAAAAGCTTTTCCTGAGTCAATCACTTTGTAGGAAGAGTAGAACAATCTATTATTGTATAACGTGGGTATACATCCGCTTGAAGACGGGTTAACGAGTGATCTTAAGCATGAACTCAGGACAAGGATAAAACAATACCATTTTGTAAAACCAAGTAAAACAATCCACATGCACACAACCACACATATAAATATATAACCATACAGGGAAAGGGAAATGGGGTCTAGTATGCCATTAAAACCATTACCTGGGCAATATAGCTTTGCCGTCCTAAACAACCCATGGGCTATATGGGTTCAGCTCTCCCTGCAGAAAATGCCCTAGTGTGTAAAGCTGAATGACTAAGGAAGAAAACCTGGGATGACTAGTACATCCCCCAAATATAAAGTGTGACATAATGCACATGGTCACCAAGACCAAACCTCACACTGGCAAATATGAGTTTCCAGTTTTGGTCCCTCGATACCTCCACCTTCCATAACTTTACTACATACATCGCTATTATTGCCAAATTAAAACCATTACCAAGCAACCAACCATTATTCTATTATTATTAACCAACAACATTAGTAGTGGTATCGTCATACCAATAATAACTTGCAAGCATTATCCTTAGCTAAACCTTAGGGGATTCCATGTACCCCACATGATTTCAAAATAACCAAAACCATAGCCACCAAGGCCTTTCCAATCCATTTAAAACATTTAAATCATTCATACCATTTAAGGTTGTATTACCAAGTTTAAACCATCTATAAGTTCCATTGAAAAACAATTATTATAGTAAAAACATTGTTGAAGGCATCTTGTCAAACACGTTGGGGGCATAGTATTTCCAAAACCAAACTCCATTACCAAAGAACCATTCCAATGCAACCAATTATCCAAAACAACCATTAATGCATATAAAAATAATTAAAACATAGAAAAACCATAACCAAGCATTTATAACTCAAACCCCTAAATCATATTGCAAAACCCAAAATCATATAACTTTCAAATCATAAAAACATTGTATAAAACCATGACTTTAGTGGGAACTAACAATAAGGGAAGAGAACATGCCTTAATTGACAAAGTAGACAAAGAGAAACCACCAATAAGATCTCCAAATTAGTCCTTTAGTTGAAACCCTAGCTTTCTTGTCCAAAAGCTTTTGAGAGAATTATAGAGTATTTAGGAAGAGTTTCTAAGTGTTAATGAATAGAATAATAAGGTAAATAACCTTCCAATAGGAATATAAGTCATCTTTATTAGGATAAGTGGGGAAATATCCAGATTACCCCTACTTAAGTTGCACAAAATCCTATCTTAGGGGTACGCCTGACCCTCATGAGTCGTACCATTCGATACGAGTGGTACCCACCACTTGTATCCTAAGTCTTAACCCTTGGACCATACGACTCATCCTACTCAAGTCATATTAACAACCTATGATCTATACCCTTCACCCGTATCCTTGGAAAGATAGAAGCACAGAAGGTTTGAGCACTGTCCATTATACGCATCCTGGGTACAACTCGTACCCTGGCTTATGGCTCCTGGTGAGACACTCATACTCAGATCTAACTTAAGTTACAAAGTCTATGGCTAAGTGAAGGAACCAAATAATTTGTATCCTTCCATACGCCTCGTACCACCAAGTCATACCCATTCCAGTGAGCAAAATCCATCACACTAACTAACACTAGTCAACATACAATCGGACCACACCATTCCTACCCCAACATACGACTCGTACCCATGAGTCATATTGGGTTCAGAGACCAGAATTTCGGGAAATTTTCTAAGGTTCAAAAACTAGGGTGTTTCAAAAGTTTAACTATTGAACAATAGATATGACAATGTTGGCATAGTTACAAAGGTTGTATTAAAAATAAGAAATGATTATGAATAAAACCATTCATATTTCCTGTATGCATATCTTGTGTCAAAGATGATTATAAAGAACAATAGAAAACCCAATCCCCTAAGTACATTATGCCAAATATAAGTAAAGATGTCCTAATATAAAAAGTAGGATTTAATAAAAGGGCATTTTACTAAAGTCATTTAAAGGAGAGCCAAAATTCCAACTAAATAAGCGACAATATCCCAGTCAAAAGTCAAGAAAAAAAAATACAGTAATGTAAGATTACTATGTAAGAAGTACCATAACTAAAGAAAAATGGTTGTTAACTATCTTCAATCATTATTTAAATCTAACTAAGATAATCACCCATTAACTCATTTAAGACTTCTAGCACAGAAAAATTGCCACAAGATTCATTCAAGAAGTTCAGAAAGCTAACAAAAATGCTAAGTTGATACGAACATTGTTAACTCAATTTGTGCTAGACCTATACCCTAAGCTACATGATCCATGGTGATAGATTGGATGGATCTAATATAGCACAAAGAGATGGTCTTACATATATGGATGATGCTTGGATATTGCAACATGATTTCTAAGGTCATGATGGCACCTACTATAACCCACTAATAGGTTAGCCAACACAAATTCACAATAACAAATAACCTGCTAATAAGAGAAAAAAAGAAATAAGCTGAGAACAAGTCTAATATTGAGACTAATATAAAGAAACAATACATATCATATACCAAAAGAGGAAGGGTGAATCAAAAGAAAGAAAATATTCCCAAAGACCTAGTGATGGTCAATATAGAAGCCACTAATATAAAAAGAGTACAAATCAAACATAATATATTTATATAGAACCATCTCCAAAATACAAAACAAAGATTAGTGAAGCAAGGAGAGGGAAAAGGAGCAACTCTAGATGTCAGAAGCTTACCTCAAATCTCTGATCCATGATATCTCAAAACTATACACACGTCAATGTTAAGAACTCATGCCATGACCCGCAAGGTGTAAAAGTGTAGTTTGAGTACCAAACATGGGATACTCAGTAGGCATTGGTTGATTAAGCTCTAAAGATAATACAAGTATGAATAGCATGTACGGAAAAACTATACATTGCAAGCATCTAACTATGAAATGAAATACAGTAAGGATAAAAGATAGGTAAAGCTAAACTAGCACATACTATGAGTAACCAGGGACATAAATGTAATATAATAGGTAACTGGACATATACAATAGTAGAGCAAATAAATGAGTATATAGTAGTAGTACAAGGAAAAAAGGTGATACATAATAAGAAAAACTAGAGAAGAAATAGATATATGATAGTACTACACAGGAATCTAAATACGAAGATACTAACCTGAGAGATCTAGCTAACATCATAAGGATCCTAACCGATACAGGAGATAACTCAAGTACAATCAGATCATGTACCACAAAATGTGAATACTCAGAATATAGTCTAATAACAACACTCTAAATACTAAAAAGGAATAAAACTCAAAAATGTACCTACAGCCTTGGGTATCAATTTATAGTCGTCCTTTCATGACTAAACAATAACACCCAAACAATAAACAGGCGATCAAGACAAGACTAACAATAACGTATTAGATCCTTAATAAGCCGAGAAGGCACAAACAATCACTCAACATACAACAAACATAGCCTATGCTTATCCAACATCCTATAAGGTTGGTAGGAATGGGTGCCAAACAATTATACTAGTGATAGTCAATGCATTAAAAATATATTCAATGTTACAATAATACCACACCAACTAAATCCATTGGCTCGCTGCCTTGTAAGACAGGACCAATGGGATATCCCCAGTTTTAGCATTCCCAAACAACTTGAACTATTAGGGACTTAGGATATTCATATATATTGCCTGCTCCTAAATTAGGATTTCCAATAGTCAATCACAACTAATCTTTTCTATCTATCATATAAGAGAGAGTATAATAAGTGCTCAGACTCACATCGAATCTAAATAAGTATAAATCTATAAAAATCTAGCACCAAAAATTAAATACAAAACTAAAATAGTAGAATAATATAGAAAAGAACAGGGTCTCCCTTGATCAAAGTAAGTAAATAGTGATAAAATGAGTGGATCAAGAATGGACTAAAATCACTTGAGTTTCCAAAATAGTATGCCTAGTTTAACGAGTCATAAACCAATAATAAGGGTGGTATGACTTCCATTTAAAAATTTGTTTTAAAAGTGAAAATTAGGAATAAATCCTTTTTTGAAAAATAGTAGAGAAAAAAAACATTTTTGTTAGAGTCGTACCACTAAATAAGCATGAGAATGTACAGATGTATGCATGTCATGGCTAGTATCTAAACAATAGAAGCGTAACAAATAACCATCTATAAACTAAACCACCAATCTCTTAATTCATAGAGAACTAACCCAGTGACTAACTGGTCTAGTAACTAAGGCCTCGGGACCAATAATACAAAATACAAACTAAAATAAATATAAATATCAAACTAGAAAAGCTAAGGTAAACAAAGGCAACAAGCTACTAGGAGGGTCTAACCGAAGAATAAAACCCGAATCACTAAGTATTACAATAAATCTTATACTAGGGGTCCCTAATGCTAACCTAAGTTCAAAAACGTATAAAGTCAAGCTTAGCATAATCCTGTAACTATAGTGGTTATTCTAGGCTGAGGCTCAATTACAATCCTATTCTAAAATCCCCTAAATTATTCAAATAAAGATACAACTAGCTATAAACCTATAACACAACCCCCCCATACACACACCTAACATGCAATCTATACAAAATATAATCTCACAGAGAAGAGTAGATCATAGCCTACCTCAAAGATGAACTAGAGTCTCAAACTATCCATGAAATACTTATCTCTACTCTATGATCTCTAAAATATATCACGCTATCAAAATCATAATCTACATACTAATATGAGCAAAACTAGACATAAACTATAATATAAAACTCTAAGATAAAATAAACCCATATGGGGCGTGCTAATGGAATTTAAAAATTAAATCTATCATGAGGTCCACCGAAAGACAAGGAATGAGTGCTCAAAAGTTAAGCACAAATGATGTTTTGATTAGAGCACAAAATAGACCCAAAAGCTAAGGAAAATAAGGATGAAAATTAAGAATTAAACAAAAAATTTGACCCAAAACTTATAAAGAAACTAATGAGAAATGATCACCTCAATGTCCCTTACTGATTCCGAACACCACTTAATCAATTCCCACATTACCTTGAGCTCTGAATTCTAATAATGGAGGAAAAAGTAAGAAAATAAAGGATTTTTTGAGAAGACAGTTATATATAGGGCCAGGGGTCCTTCATCGTGAACGTGGGACCAGACCAGCCTGATCTTTCATAAACACAAGGGGTGCTTTACAAATGAATAGAAAAAGTTAGATCAACTCAAATTGGCCCTCGTCTATGAATGCAAGAGGAGGTTTGCAAATACGATGGTTAAAACTTGACCCTAAGTAAAAACTTAAACTACACCAGTTGCTTTTGCACCAGAAAAAAATACCAAATCCCAATACACTCTGATTGGGTATTGGGGAATCTTTTAGAACCCCATGCTACTCTACCATATTTTATATTTTGGACTCGATAGAACTATTAAAATTTCAATCAGAGGTTGTTTCGACAAAAATGTATGCCCCACAACCACTATTCTATTTTCACCACCTACCCAATAACCCATAATGAGTCTGGAAGTCTCGGGACCTAGATCAAAGGTCCTCTAGCCTAAAATCCTTATTTCAAAGACAATTGAACTAATTATATTCGAGGATGTTTACCTGGAGTTTTGGCCAAAGACTAATTTTTCAACTTTAAAAAGACCAAAATTGTGAAATATGCTTCAAACCCAAATGAACTATTTGGGAACTAAACCAATAGTCTAAGGAAGTCATAAATGACCTATAGTTGCTATGGAAAAGACTAAAATATAGAAAACACATAGAAATAGAGAAAATAACCTAGAGGATTATTATAATATCAAAAACTAAAAATACTTTTGTCCTCAAAAGTCAATGGATAGAAAAATCCTAAAAGATCAAAAGAATGAGGTACTGGCATGTCCCGCAAGATTCCCTAGGTAACCTTCAAGGATAAATAATGCTTCTATGGGGTTTCACTAAAGGTATCCCTTAAACACTTATGTCTACTATCCACTCTTAACCACAAAATCATTATCAAAAGCCAACTAGCCTCCAACTTAATCAAGCTCAATTGAAGCATGCAAGACCTAAACCAAAACATAATGACATCATACCAATATAAGCACAACCAAGAAAATACTTGACCAGGATAAAGATAACTCGTTGCACAAACCACACAGCTAACTTCAAACTCCAAATTAAACATTTTTTTGTTTTCTTAAAACCGTTGGTTCCTCTAAAGTACACAGAATCTCTCTAGCATTATCTGAGTCCATACTTCATTCACACCACACTAACCTCAAAAGGACAAAGCTAACCCACCAAAAATCTATACACACTAACATTAGAATAACACCTCATAAGGTTCTACCTGAATGCCCAAATGGTGGTAACTATTGTCTAGGATCTCTGCCAAAGTTAAAAATTGGTCTTAGTGACCGTCAAAACTAATATTCATAAGTCTAAGGCATAACCTATTGAAACTAGATGATCTACTCTAGAGTGACCCACCGACTGTGGGTGAAACTATGTTAAGCCCAAAACAAATATGCCTCTTTGTTAAGTAGACTTCCGAAGTCTGATGAAAATTAAAAATAAAGGCCAGAAGTAGAAGAAACCAACCATGTACCAATGAACCATTTCTCGATCATCTACCTAACTCAATCTCTCTGAGTTGAAGAAAACTAAATTGATAGGTAACAAGTAGGTCTAGTCATCCCATTAATAATGTCTTAATTGGATCAAACCTTAAAACACAAGCTACAATCATGTTATGCAATCTATTAGGTATAAACTTAACAATAAAACTGAACCACTCAACCTTAATTTCCTAAACTAGTCTAGCTGATGAGTAATCACCCAAACAAAAATCTATCACAACTCTTTGGACATCATCTAAAAGAGTCCAAACTCATAATTGGAGCCAATAAATCTTTAAGAAGGTCAAATACCCAAAACAATGTTACCTTCAGCACTAAGCACATACCCACTAGTCCCTAAAAGGTTTGAAACTGATATATACACAATAATATACAACAGTTTTTTTATATATACTAAGAAAAAGCATCTCACAAGGTCACACTAGGTCGAACAAATCCACAATGAGAAGCTAATGACACCATTCATTTAAAACCTCTTCCAACTCAACTAGACCACAAATGTCATCACTAAAAGAATTGAGTACCCATCTCAGCACCAACACCAATATGAAGACCACTATTGAGTGATGAACAACAAAATTAAAAGAATAAAAATTAAAACTACCAACCTTAGGAACGTACCATAGGAAAGGGTCATCAATGTTATAATTACAATACATCCAAGGAAGGATAACCATTTATTTATGCAGCGCTCTTAACAACTGAGCTCACTTTACTAATAAAAAAAGAAAAACCACAACCAGGGTAGTCGTCTAAGATAAGTAAATAAGAATTGTAAGAAAAGAGATACTAATTAGATAATTCTAGTCTAGCCATTTACCAAGTAACGATCAATAACTAATAACATAATATAAAGTAGCAATAGTAAAAAGTGAAAGTGGCATAAAATAAAAAAACAACAACAATCACTCTAGGATCACACAAGGCTACTATGCCAAAGAAAAGAAAATTTACTCAAGCGCTACACCCTAAGGCAATCACCAAATTGATCTACCTAATAAACTATAAAAAAAAACCATACATGGGGATAGTCATATATGCATAAACCAACACTTGGACTTATGACAATAAACAATATAATAGCAAGGCACGTGGACACAGATGGGTGTGAAAACCCCAATTCAAATTACATAGAAACTAAATGATAGTGAATTAAAATAACATTTATAATGATGGAATCTGAATCCATGGTCAATGGCCTGCTAAAAAAAGTATGAAATCTAAATATGTTTGACCCTAAATAGAGTATTTAAATAATTAACTAAACTACTTGAGGCATCACCTCTATCAAAAGGTGCTATATTCCTAAAACTCTAACCTAGTTTTGCTGATTACCTAATACTCTCATATATAAAACATTCTATGGACTAATGAATGGTCTCCCTATAGTTGTAACAAACTGTTAAAGCTCTAATCTGGTGAGAGACACATATGAACCCTGATTAAATAACCAACTCATTTTTGTGACACTCCCTATATAAATGTCTATCCCTTTCATAGTCATAATACCCCCAAAAAATCTCTTATACGATGTGCCTAATGTCCCAAAGTAGCCTCCATGACCTGAAGACCTAGATTAAGAACCCTATGATGTTTGATTGAAAATATTTCCTCTGTGACCACTAAAACCTATCTGAGAGTAGCCTATAATCGGAGATAATATCTAAATAGACCTGGAAGGCTATAACTAATGTCGACCTCTGCTCATAGGATCCCTACCTCTAAATAGAATACAACTGAAAATATACTAAGGATAGGACCTCTAACCACCACCTATATATGCGTCAATACATTCCTTCTTTATAGTCTTTTGTGATTAATAACCTAGTGAAAGATAGCCCCAGTTTCTATCAGATGCTCTAAAACCAAAAAAAGTGGTAAAGTTAATATTATTATAAATTATTAGACCATTTCATACTCTATAGGATATAACATAGAATTATGTTTGACCCACTCAATAAATACTATCTTATACTCTAAAATAGATAAAGCCCAACTCTAATCTAAGAATCAATCAATGTAGATATAGCATAGAAATATGTCTGAACCACTTAAAACACCTTATCTCATACTCTAAAACTAATAAAGAACTGATATGAGCCAAACGACCATCATAGATTTTGATGACATTATTGGAGGCCAACACTTAAAGATTCAAGCTTTAATTACCTCGAGGACACAAGAGTATGCATGGACGAACAATGTTGGACACTAAAGTGAGTAATTCCACATATAGAGGGTTACTTGGAGGTTTGGAATGATGACTACCTGAGAGCACAAGTTCTTAATTATTTTGAAGAGCTTTAAACACTCCAAAACACTCTAAGACAACCCCTATTTTGACACACCGAGACCGCCCCTTTGTTCTTTTTTCATTAAAGGTGTTTTGGATATTTTCCTTATGTAATTGTTTAGCCTATAAATAGATAACCTAAGTCATTTTTCATTCCTTAGTTTTTGATGATGGATTATTGAAAGAACTCATATCTTGAGAGAGAGTGTGAA
This sequence comes from Capsicum annuum, assembly GCF_002878395.1. Classification (NCBI taxonomy): domain Eukaryota; kingdom Viridiplantae; phylum Streptophyta; class Magnoliopsida; order Solanales; family Solanaceae; genus Capsicum; species Capsicum annuum. The sequence goes on along the minus strand of NC_061119.1, from coordinate 125,358,528 downwards.
AACCATAACTATGGTAGCACTTAGTATGGAATCACTAATATTGCATTTTGGCTAGAAATATTGGTGCTTGAGTTGTGAATTACCTTATGTGTCTACGTAAGAGTATGGTGTTACTATTGTAAGTATTAGGGGTTCTAGGATTTGATACATCCTTTAGTTTCTACTTCTTGTAGTAGTGTATGTCTCACTACCTATCCTTTTATATTCTTGTAATCTTTTAAGTGTTTTTTTCTTATTCTAGTAAAATCATTGGTTGTGGTTTCCTTTCTGTTGTTGTTTTCTCATGTTTTTGTTGCTGTCGTGGTGTTGTTCTTGTGTTTGTGGGCTGTTCTGTATCATTTGGTATTAGAGAAAGTACTGATTTTATTCCAACGAAATCAATCTTGGGCTTGTAAACTTGGAAATAAAAATAAGTGTTATAAACTAAAAATTTCAAAAAATAGCAATTTGTCCCCTTTTTGGCTCTTGTCCAAAACTTTGCTCTTTAATTTTTTTGTGTTTGTGTGTTCTAGTATTAGATCCTTGTTTCCTAACACTAGAAGAGGTGTCCAAATTTGAAAATCCCACAAAAAAGTGTGTCATATTTATGTGTCTTAGCTAAAACTTGAGTCTTAGATTTAGGAAATTTTTGTGTGTTTTGTTTGTTTCTAGTGTTAGGATCTTGTTCCCTAAAATTAAGTGAGTTTAGATCTTGGATTTGAGCTTAATCCAAGTACTTTTTAGATATTCACAAATATTGAGTTGAAGGTTGAAGAAACTAGAAAGGTGAATGTCAAAATTTTTTATTGTTGTTGAGGATTGGTGGCTTGAAAATGTGTTTTTATTGTTGTAGAGCTCAACGTGTGTAAAAAGGAACAAAAATTATCAAATTTAGAGCTCATTTGATTTGGATTCAATTTTTGAGTGTTCTTATTGTTCTTCATGTATTGTTGAGCAAGAACACTTAAAGAGGTGTGGTTTGATCTTAACAAAGTGGAAAAAGGTGAGGTCCTTTGTTAGTATTGAAAGCATATCCGAAGAAAATACAAAAGAAGGAAGGAAACAAAAAGACTTTCAAAAGTCTTTTTTACCAAAAGGGAGTAAGAGCATTTTCCAAGACAAATAAAAGAGGAAAGGGGGAAAAGACTTTCAAAAAGGTGAAAGGAAAGTCAAACCCTTTTTGAATATTGAAAATGGCTCCAATTCTTATGTTTTCCCTCCCATGGCTGATTACCACTCTTCCAATTTAAGATTGATCTAATAAAAATTAAAGACAACAAAATTTTTCAAACTTTCAATAATTTCAATGCCAATCCAAGGCTGCCACGTGGCTTCCATGTCATCACTCATCAAGAACCGACCCTTAGGCTAAAATTGCAGATTTCTTAGATTCTTTTCATTGTTCCTTTAGTTTCATTTATTGATTCTAGTACTAATTGACATACTAGTAATCACCCACTAGGTTGTAAGTTAGTTTTGAGTTCGTTTCTTGTTCGTGTTTGCGTTTCTTATATGCTTTTATCTTTTTGATTCATTGTAAATCCTTAGCTCCAATCCAAACCAGATTTCATTTGAGTCTTTTGAATGAAAATCCACTTCGGACAAGAGTAGAACTCACCCCTCAACATCTCACAGAGTACAAGCCAACTTGCAACACTTGTTAGACCAAGTGTGAGGTATCTAAAGAAAGGAGAGTGTGGTGAGGATACTTTTGAGCTAACGTGTTTATTTTTTGTTGATTGTCTTTCTTAGGTCCCATGGATAAGAATGCTGCCCATACTATCTTGGCCTACCTTGAAGCTATCAACTATATATGTGAAAGGTTACCCACGAACTTTTCTTAAATAAATGATAGGTTGGTCATATAGGAGGTCAAATGAACTCCGTTCACTTCTTTCCAAAGGAGCAAATGGGATGCCAAGACAGACACCAAGATGAAGGCCGCACCTCATATGATATTCAAGGTAAACATGCTATCTCCAACACTCCTATAATTTTAGAATGTTGTGATGTGGCTAGTAGTAGCCAAGTGGATGTAGTTGCTGATTTACCTAAAGGAGGATTGCATGAGTCTTTCCTTTGTTATACTCTTAGTACTTCTAGGTTGCAAGAAGATCTAATTTCTTGTTGTAAGTAAGCAAGCACTAGTTGATCCTATATATGACAAAATTAATTCTTCTCATAAGAATAATTTGTGTCCATCTAGTTCTAGCACTCTTGACTTTAATAAGGTTCCATTTCCATTTCATGGGAGTATTTACATATTAGTTAACCCTTGTGAAAACCAAGGTGAGTATAGGTTGGCATGTGAATTGCCGACAACTAGTGAGGATGTGTATAATGAACCACTTACTCACGAAAGTAGTCCACTACAAGAGCATGTGTATGATGTATTTGAAAGGGCTCAAGTTAGTGATGATGTTGATAGGGTTGATCACAATATTAGAGAATTTTATTTGAGCATATTGTGTGATAAAGGCCTTATTATTAGTTTTGCTCATAGAAGTCATGTAAATAAGAATGTTGGCCAAGGGGATAGGAGTGAACCCGTGAGCTTGTCATTTGGTAGAGATTCTAATGTTTGCTTGGCTTATAGGGATAATATTGTGCTTGAAACATCTTTGAAACTTGATAATGATATTTTAAAGAGTAAAGAACTTGCTTGTTCCAAATCTGCCCATGGGATAGATCATACTCTCTTTAGGCATAATGTCTTGTTTGAAGATGATATAAACACTCCTAATGAACCTAGTGGTGATAATGATAGTATAGCTTGTGTTGAAGGCTATATCCTATATGATAACCTACTATGGTGTGATAACATTCCTTCTAAAGATGGAAATCTCTTTTTAAAAGATAAAAGTACTCTTAAAGGTAGGGAATGTGTGGTCCTTCTTAATAACCCGAGGGAAAAGGTTTTATTGACTCCTTGGGGTAATGTTCCCAAATGTGCACCCTTGCTTGACACACTTGTGCTTAAATTGCATTAATCCCAACTTGTAGATGCCAAGTTTTATATTTGTTTGAAGGAAAGAGTGTGTGTGTGCTTAAATGATTTGTCTTCACCCATGAATATCTTTACACTTGATTCTTTCCTATACTACCTCTTTTCCTATGATGACATCCATGCTACTTTCGGGTTTGCATTAAGTAGAGGTAGGGGTATTGTTGGTTGGTCCACTTGTTTTAATGAGAATACTATGATGGATTGGTGGACTTTGAGACCAATATTGGCACCACGTTTGATGAGGCCACTTGAGGAGGTAACGAAGCAATTGTGCCTTATGGTTCCTAAGATAAGGGTAGCTTTACCTTTTGGACTTAGTGCTACCATTGAGACCTTTGTAGTTTCTTTATCTCTTGATACTTGTGATAATCATTTCCTTTGTAACATTCTTCCTAAACTTTTCTTGACTAAGACAAAGGATTTGTGGTTATATCTCAAGTATGTACCACCTTGGCATGACGATGTTATTTGTTATACTAACCCTAACCCCCATGCTATGAGAAAGTTGTGATTGTTGTCATTTTCTTTGGTTTTGCAAGGTATAGATTCAAGGTCAAATACTTTTGAATAATGGGAGGATTACGTGAGCGAAACGACTATCATAGATTTTTATGACATTAATGGAAGCCAACACTTGAAGATTCAAGCTTGGTTACCTCAAGAAAATAAGAGCATGCATGGAGGACCCATTTTGGACACTCCATGTGTGGAGGGTTGCTTGGAGGCGTGGAATGATGACTACCTAAGATCACAAGTGTTGAAGTGTTTGAAGAGCTTTAAACACTCCAAAACACTCCAAGGAAACCCCTATTTTGGCACAACAAGACCGCCCCTTTGTTCCCTTTTCATTAAGGGTGTTTTGGACATTTTCCTTATGTAATAGTTTAGCCTATAAATAGATAACTTAGGTCATTTTTAATTCCTTAGTTTTTGAAGATGGATGACTAAAAGAACTCATCTCTTGATAGAGAGTGTGAAAATCATAACTAGGGTAGCACTTAGTGTGAAATCACTAGTGTTACATTTTCTCTAGAAACGTTGGTGCTTGAGTTGTGGATTCCCTATTGTGCTTATGTAAGAGTGTGGTGTTACTACTATAAGTCTTAGGGGTTCTAGGATTTGATACATCCTTTAGTTCCTGCTTCTTGTAATAGTGACTATCTCGCTACTTATCCTTTATATTCTTGTAATCGTTTAAGTGTTTTCTTCTTATTTTAGTGAAATTGTTGGTTGTGGTTTCCTTTGTGTTGTTGTTATCTCGTGTTGTTTTTTCTGCCTTGGTGTTTTTATTTTGTTTGTGGGTTGTTTCGTATCAAAAGCCCTAATAAAGTTCTAGGATTCTTCTTCTTCGTAGGTCATTTGTGGCACGCGGGAAGGGCTCGTGCAGCTGCAGCAGGATTTGAAAAAGGAATTGATCGTGACCTTGAACCTGTTCTTTTCATGACCCCTCTTAATTGAGATGAGCATAGAGGTTTTCCGTATATTTGGTCTAAAGCTTCTAGAGCACCGGTTTCAAAGAGGATGCTGACGTTTCTCGAAGAAAGGTGGCCAGATATTCATGATATTCGGAAAGATTTCTGTTCATTCGCTCTGCTCGCAGAGCGGTACCAATAAACCCAACTCTGGCATAAAAACCACTCAATGTACTAAACACTACCTCTGACTAAGTATATCGACTAAAAGGCTTAGAATTCCTAACATGATGTCCTGAAAAATAAAGGTGGTCACGAACCCTTCTAGAGCCTAGGTTTGTCCCATAACCTCTGGCTAATGCTAAAGATTCTCAATACCTTGATTTTACCCTTTGGTGTTACTCAGAATTAAACTTCTGGTAACAGATGCAGAAGTCCCATCCACATCTATCAATAATGTTATGCTATCCATCTGAGAAAGAAAAGAGCCAAAAGTACTTAGAAGCTGATTGAAGTCTAGACACATGATGAAGAATCAAGAAATAAAAATTCTGAAGAATGTCCTATATCCTCTCATAGCTAGGATACGAATGTCATCATACAAATCCACAGGACTCTACTAGGCACTTTGCTCTTGTACCATGACACCGATAAACCTAGGCTTTGATACCAAACTATCGAGGCCCTACATGATGGTACCTTCCATAACCCACTAGTAGATAAGAAAACTTATATCCTAAAACAATGAGTAATAGGCCAATAAAAGGAAAAAACAATGAAAACCAAGTCTAATAACGAGACTAATATAAAGGAGCAAGACATATCCTAAATTAAAATGAAGGGAGGCAGAACCAAAAGAAAAAAATTTCCCCAACACCTGTTAACAGCCGATACAGGAGCTACTAATATAACAAAAGTAAAAGGTAAACATAATATATATATTGAATTGTCTTCAAAATACAAAATAAAAATTAATCTAGAAATAGAAAGAAAGAAGGAAAAACTTTAGAAGCAAAGAGCTCACCTCAAATCTATGATCAATGACAATGATGTACTATGCATACGTCAATGATGAGAACTTATACTATGATCTGCAGGATGCGAAAAATGTAGTAGATTACCAAGCACAAGGTACTTAGTAGGTATCGGTCGACTGAGCTCTAACAATAGTGGAAGTATAAATAATATATATGGCAAGAATATACATTACCGGCAACTAACTAAGATATGAAATACAATAAGGATAAAGAGAGGTAAAGTTACACTATCGCATACTACAAATAACTAGAGATGAAAGTGTGATAGAAAAAGTAGCTGGATAATATACAATAATGGAGTAGCGAAAGGGATATATAATAGTAGTATTAGGAAATAAGTTGATATATAAGAAGAATAATCAGAGAAGTAATGGATATACGATAGTACTACACAAGCAGCTAAACATAAATGTACTAACCAGAGAGAGCTAGCCTAACATCATAAGGATCCTAACTAATTAGTAGCTAACTCTAGAATGATCTAAGTATGTACCTCAAGATATAAAAAATCATAATGTAGTCTAATAACAATACACTTAATACTAAAGAGGAAAAGAACTCATAAGTGTATGTCCAGCCTTGGGTACCAATCCATAAATGGCCTACCATAACTAAATAATATCATTGAAACAATAAAACAACCAGTCAAACCTAGATAACCAATAAGCTAATCGAGCTTCCGTAAGCCTAGTAGGCACAAGTAATCACTCAGTAAATAACAAACATAACCTATACCTATTACCACCCTATAAGGCCGATGGGTACGAGCACCAAATAATTATACTGGCTATAGGCAATGCATAGGAATGAATAAATGCAATGTAAATCCAATACTATCGTACCAACTTAGTCCATATCATACCAAGTATATAAACTTCCAATAGTCAATCACAACCAATATGCTTTGTCCAGTACAAGAGAGAAATAAATGTATGATAAGTGTTGAACTAAAAATGAGGTTAAATAAGTAGAAATCCATATATGTCTAGTGCTTGAAATTAAATTTGGGACTAAAATAGTACAATAATCTAGAAAGTATGAGGATCTCCCTCAACCAAAGTAAGTAAATAGTGATAAAATGAGTGGATAAAGAATGGACCAAAATATAAAAAGAGTGGTTCAAGAATGGACCAAAATCTATCTTGATCTGAGTTTTTGAAATAGTATGATTAATTTAACATGTCATAAACCAATAATAAGGGTGGTACGACCGTCGTTTAAAATCATTTTTAAAAGAAAAAAGTGGAAATAAATCCCTTTTTGGGAAAAAAGTAGAGAATTAAGATTTTAGGAGTCATACCACTAAATAAGCATGAGAATGTACAGATGTATGCATGAAATCACCAGTATCCAAACAATACAAACCTAAGTGCTTAACCATCTATATATCAACTAAACCACCAATCTTTCAAGGAATAGAAAACTAACCTGCTGTACAAATGATCATATAAACAAGGCCTCGATACTAATAATATAATATATACAAAATAAAAAAGATATCAATACCAAACTAGGAAAGCATAAGTAAGCAAGGGCATCAAGGTACTAGGAGGTTCTAACTAAAGAATATCACCCAAATCACTAAGTATTTCAATAAATATTATACTAGGGGTCCCTAATGCTATCCTAAGGTCAAACAAGTATAAAATCAAGCTTAATATAAGCTATAGCTATAGAGGTTATTATAGGCTATGGCTCAATTACAATTCTATTCGAAAATCCTATAAATAGGTCAAATCAAGATAAAACCAGCTATTAAACTATCCTAATACCCCACCTAGTGAAATCTATACTATAAATAATCTTATACAGAAGTGTTAACCATAGCCTACCTGAAATCTGAATCCCAATTCTGAATTATCCATAAACTGCTTATCTCCACTCCACAATCTCTAAAAGATATCATGTTATCAAAAGAATAATCTACACATTAAATCTATTATAAGGTCTCTCAAAGGACATAGAATGCGTGCTTAAAAGTTGAGCATATATGGAGTCTTAATTGGGGCTCAAAACTACCCAAAATCAAGAATTAAATAGATAATTAGGCTGATAACTTATGAAGAAACTAATAGAAAATGATCACCTCAACCTCTCTCATGACTACCAGCTATAATTTATCAATTCCTGTACTTCCTTAAGCTTCCAAGTCCAATAATAGTGGAAAAAAAGTTTAAAATAAAGGATTTTTAGGAAAGATAACTATATATTGGGTTAAAGGTCCTTCATCGAGAACACGAGACCCCCATTATCAATATGGGACCCCATCAGCCTAACCCTTTAAGAACTTAAGGGTCCTTTTCAAATGTTAAAAGAAAGCTAGACCGAGTTAGACCAATTTTCTTTCGTGAACGCGAGAGGAGGCTCGCAAATGCAATGGTCAAAAGATTGATCCTTTGTAAATATAGTCAACTTCTTGTTAATGTGAAGAGAAACTTTGGTCTTCAATAGGTGCTATCACACCAGAAAAAATACCAAGTCCTAACAGAATTTGAGCGGGTGCTAGAGATTTATTTAAAATCTCTTGCACGCAAGTGAACCATTCTACCCTACCAAATTCAATATTTAAGACACAAAGAAACGATCAAAATTTCCATCAGAGATTATTTCGATAATAAGTGAGCCCTACACCTACGGTTCTATTTTCACCAAATTCCACCAATAACCCAAAACGAGTTTGCAAGCCTCAAAACCCAAACCAAATGTTCCCCTAGCCGAAAATTTACTTTTTGGAGCTAGCAAAACTGTCCAAATTATCATCCAAGGCAATTTACCTGATGTTTTTGCCAAAGACCAATTTATCAACTTTAAAAACTCCAAAATAAGAATATATACATAAATTGAAATAAACTATGGGAACCAAACTAACGATTGCAATAAGTCATAAATGACTTGTAGCCACTATAGGGAAGTAAAAAACACAAAAAAATCACAAAAATAGAGAAAATAACCTAGAGGGTCGTTACATTGGATCTTGAAGCAATCAAAAGTCAAGAAGTACTTAGGTGATGCCAATTGAATTGGGGCGTTCAAAGTGTTGTTTGAGAAATAAAGAAAAGCCCTTCTGGGTTATTTTCAAAATAACTACTTTTGGAATATTTTTATAATATGTTATTTGTGCAAAGACACTAACTATAAAAAAATACCTTAGCCAATTATTTGGTAGATTATGTTTCTTGTGGTTTTGGATGGATGCCCAATTATCTTAGCTTAACTTAATGGATGTAGTTAATCTAGGTTGAGCAATTAGGGGTGGATTTTATTAACTATTCTTTAACTTCTTTACTTGATTAATCATATAGAGTAATTAATTTATGGATTCAAGTGGTTTCTCTTGTGTTTTATTGAGGGATTATTGTTGTTTCTTTAGATTCAACTAAGAGGTGAAGGTATAGATCCCTTTATTTCTCTTAAATTCGATTGGATTTTGATATTTCACATATTTTATTTCATTTCCTATGTATTGATCCTAGTTTTTGGATTAGGATCATTTCATAAGTAGATAAATCTAGACCCCTTCAAAAAAGTTAAGGATAACAATTTCGGAATTAACAAAAATACAAAACACAAAAGCATGATAATGTAAACATCCTTTGTCAATAGTGGGAGTGATACATGTGTGAAACATATAAAAAGATGTTGAAAGTTTCAAAGGTAAATTCTCATTAATAAAGATGGATAAAAGGATCAAAGTTACTTAGAAAGTGAAAAATTTTTTGCAAAAGAAAGTAAAATCATGTGTCAGGGAGTGTTAGACGGTGGATTCCTTGCAATTTCAAAAGTTGGGGAGCAAGAAGAGGGTTTGTTCTAAGTTAGACATTTAGATTCATTCTTCGTCATTTTTATCTTCATCATTTTTGTTGGATTCTAAAGGTTTTCGTTAGATAAAGAGGCAAGCTCTTCTACATCAGCAGGGGACTTTCCCTTTTGAGTCAATAATGGACTAGGATAATGAGATTTCCATATCAATGATGAAAGGATTGGTATTGATCCCTTCTAATGTCTAGATATTCATCTCCTAGATCTTGAAGCTTTTTTAGGATTGGAAGAAACACTTGGTGTAGGAACTTTTAGCCCTTTTTACTTTCAAATTTTGGGCTATTGAGTTCCATTAAGAAAGAATAACTACATTATCGACAGCAGCTTAGAATGTGTCCAACTCTTTGTCTCAAGCCTTAACTTTGACATCCAAAATTTTACCACTTTAATTTTACTCTTATGATAACTCTAAAGGTTTAGTCCTATTTGATATCTCTTTTGCCACATGAGTAGAGGACTTAAGAGCATGTGTCTAATTCCCTTCTTGGCTCAAAAGGGTGCCCAACTAAGAAATAATTAGCTCTTATTCATTCTCTTAAGTAAGAGAAGATTTTCCTACTAGATTTGAGTTATGTGAGCTTTAAAATTTCTAAAATCAAGATATATATAACTAACTTAGTGTCATTTCTTGAACTAGAAGGCTGGTTGCTCCTTCAACTTGTTTCACTCTCATTCCAATTTTAAGGTATCCGATTCCAATAGAAGAAGTCCTATGCAAATTAAAACATGGATCTAACAGAAGGAATGGAGGGTAATAATTTTGTAATATAACAAATATAACCAAAGAAAAGTAAGAAAACAAGCTCTTGAGCATTAAGGTGGGTTGTATCATTGAAAGGACATTATATTAGGGAAATGTCCATATTTTCTTAAAATTTTTTGTGACCAAGGATTTCAAATAACTTGTCTTTCCCACTGTCTTGGAGAAAAAGATAACATCTTCAAAAATTGAGTGTTCAACGGTATGCTTCTTCTTAGGATGCTTCACCAAATGAGGATAAGAATAATTGTAATACCCCATATTTTCCTAGCATAATCTAAGTCCCAGTGCATGAGTATTCATCTATAAAATTTCTAAAACCTCATTATTTTTCAGTTTAGAGCCTGCCATTGCGTAGGAAATTCAATTAGCTTTCCAACAATATAAAATTTACCCAAATTTGATTACCGGATAAGAAGTTATGGAAATTTTAAGTTTCAGTTAAACACCATCATTTTAACCTTCAACACGTCGCTTAGGTAGCCCAAATGACAATTGTCAATTTCTAGTGTGACTTCACAATCATAGTACATTGCGGAGTAGGTCAAATTTCTGTTTGTCAATTTCAATTGGGGTTCCACGATGTTGGCGTATCGCGGAGGTGGCTGGCATCCAAAGTTTTACCACGATGGCACCGCATTGTGACGTTTGTCCAGGTCACAATTTTCCATTTTCCAGTGGCTTGGAGCGATAGTGGCGCATCGCTCTAAGGCCAAAAATTGGGTTTTTTAGTTTTCAACTTCCATTTATAAATTTGTCCAATTGTAATTGGGTATTCGTCCACGACCCTAATTAACTGAAAACACAAAATTTACTGTCAATTGACCTAAATAGTCATTCATTATTCAACTCTTCTTCAAAATTGAAGATCCTTTTTTAAAAAAACAAGAACCCTAGGTCTCAAATTCAAGGCAATTTCTCAAGAACTCTCCACCAATCCTTCCAAATTCATTATCCCAAGTATGTTTGATGTTCATCCATGGAGCTCAAGTAACCCTTTTAATTATAAAGTTATGATCTTTTTAAGTTATTTAATTTTGAATCATGATTTCATCCGTTAATCTCCATGAGCTTTGATTTAATACCATATTTTAATGAAGTTATTATTGTTATTCAATTCCTTATGTTTTAGTGTTGTCATTTGTTGAATTTAATCATGACTTAGTGTTTTCCTATGATAATTTCATGTCAATTATGCCAGTCCTTAGTAATTCTATGATTATTTTAAATCATGAACTATAAGTGTTTGATAAAATGCCTACAAGAGCAATTAATTTAATAAGAGTCTTTATTCTATGCCCTTCAATGTTTTAGTGTCATGCTAATACTATTGTTTTAAGTTTTAGGAGTATTGAATACCCAAAATCCTAGCTGTTTACTTATTATTGTCTCAATATATTCAGAATAACTTCATATTATATCATGAGCATTATTAGAATAGTCTAGCGTTTTAATGTCATTCAGTTGGGAGTAGGATTTAGCACCGAGCGAGTGTAGGGATGGCGGATTCCCCATCAGATAGGTAGAGTCATTAGTACCAGTCCCTATACTCCAGAACTACATAGCCAGTGTAGGATATGAGTATTCACCTGTCAGTCTTGAGATCCTTAGTCCTTTAGACATAATATTAGATTAGTGGATCCACACAGATAGCGTTAGTATTCGTGGTGTGGTATTAACACCCTTCCAACTGGGGTTACAGGTTGGACCCCTATTAGCTCAAATTGGGGAATGTCGATTAGATGATACTTCCCACAGTCTCAGATATAGTCTCAGTTACAGTCCCAACTTAGTTATTTAATCTTAGTGTTGTTTGACCAAAGCATACAAATTTTAGTTATTTCAGTTTACAGATTTTACTCAGTTCATGCCATATGCTTGGTCAGGCATTCTTAGTGTCTATATATTTTTATGTATTTTTAGTATTTTACAGACTTTCATGCATGTTCAGCATCTACAGATTTTATGCTCTCTATTTAGTATTTCATACTTTACATGTATACTCAGATAGATCATTACTCTTATTCATGAAACCTTGCATGTTAGCCTACCTCATTTAGCATACTAGTACATTCAAAGTATTGATCATATATCTATCTTTTGTACTATGATGTCTCATATCATAGGTGCTGATGCTAAGTTCCTGGATTGTACTTAGTCCCTCAGATTCTCAACAATACAGTAGCAGTCGTGAGTTCTCATCACCCGAGGATAGGCTATATTATTTCATGTCTTTATTTCAGTAGTCAGTAGAGTTAGTTAGGGGCTTATCCCATCAACTCTCAGTCAGTTAGTCTTAGAGGCTTTTTAGATATTACAGTTAGTTAGTTGTTCAGTTATTAGTACTTTATCAGATTTAGACAGTCATTTTCCTATATTTATATTTCAGTATGAATTCAGATATTCGAAACCTTATGGAACTTCAGTTATTCTTCCGCATTCATGATTATATTATTTGGTGCTCAAAGCAGGTACCAGCTAATGGGTTAGCTTGTGGTGTCTCAGGACCATTAGCACCGTGTAATGACTAAGGGGTAGTCTCAAGTCGTTACAATAACCCAAGTCATGTCACGAGCTAGGTTTCTTTTGATAAAAAGGTTTAGGTACCTTTTAGGTCTTTTTTCCAAGAAGATAATTGTGAATGGCACTGAATAAGGTCATCTTTTTCTTCAAATCCTTGGCCATATCAGCCTTTAGCATTGGTGGGGACTAGTGGCTACAAAGTAGGATTATCTTCTTCGACTATTTGACACCCCAAAAATCAAAGCCAAGATTAGTACCTGTCACGACCATAACTAAGGTCTGGCCATGACAGACATCTCGAACCATGAAGGACTAGACGTCCTACTCTATCTGATCTGGTAATCATGCACAACATTCATATCATAGAAAAATACGGAAATATAATCATATATAGAAACATGGTCATTAACTCTGGGTTTCAAGACATAAGAAAGAAAATTGTAATTCAAAACATCTGAATAAGATTTGACTCAATCTGCAAAATCTCTACTACATCTCAAAACTATTCTAAAAACTGGGACAAGGCCCCAGTAGACCAAAACAATGGAATAACATAATTTGAAATAACAGTCCATCTGGAACAAAGAAGGCTCACCATTGCATGGATCACTTCTCTCTCGAATACTCTACTGATTAACTAGGCCCTTAGACTAAGACTCCGAACCTGGGAGATGTATGCAGAGCAAATCCAAAATAATAATTTATCTTCAACATATATAAGAGCAATTTAAAATAGTTCATAAACATCTCATGAGCATTTCTGAAAGACTCTGAAGGAAAATCATTTAAACTCTGAGATTTCTTTGTTTTACTTTTTTGCTAGGTGGTATCCCTTACAACTCTGAAATTCCACGGGCTATATGGAATCCGCCGTTGACTCGGTTGGGAAGCCTCCAACCCAAGTGTGCTACAAGGGTTGGAGTCTCTAACTCTGCTATACCACATGGCCATCGCTAGCGTAAAAATAATATACCCGGATTGGCAAATCACAATTTTATGCTAAGAGTTAGTTGAACTCAAACCTTCTTCGGGTATCCACCTGACCCTCTTTAAGCCCAGTTTTAACTCTTTAAAACATGCATTCTCTAAAATCAAACTTTGAAAACATACTCTGTTATGGCATGAATACTTATGGTATCGCCATACCATTAACTTGTAAGTCACATCTCTGAGACATTAATAACATATTATAATCTCTGTTTTCAAAACATAAGTTTGGGAACACCATATTAATAAATCAATTCAAAGAAACTCATTCTCAAACCTCATGTAAACACATGAAAGGAAATCTCTTTGTCAAGCATTTCAATAATACAAGGTGGTCTATCAAATTTCTCCATCACATACAACTCTTTCTAATTTAAAACAAGGATGTAATTATATCAATAAGCTCCCTTTCATCATCTCTAAATCATTCTCAAACACTAGGGTATTGATAAAACTAATTTCAACCTATAAATCATGTATTTCAAATCATTCACAATAAGATCATAAACTTAAATTTATCACAAGAGAGGGATTTCATAATCTGTGCTCTCAAACAAATCTTAAATTTTAATTTCATACATATACATATACTTGTAAATCAATTTAAGGGGATGAGGCCTAAAGGCCAAAACAACAATATCAATAACATGCATAAACCATAATAAAATCATGGATTTCAAACCCCTTTAAAAAATTCATGCTTGATAATCTTTAAATCATAATTGTGTATTTTCAACAAGCCCATGTATTTTTAGGATAAACCCAACGTACCTCAAATTAGAAGCTTTTGAATGATCTATAGCTTTTGGGAAGCTATATGTACGATTGATGGGTGTTTCTTGAATCCCTAGCAATGGGATTTCGAATACTAAAGAATTAAGGAAAATCCACGGTTGAATCTTGAGTTATTTGGGTTTTTAGTTTAAAACCCTAGAGAGTGTTCTTGAGTAATTTAGATGATTGTGAATATATTCTGGTGTCTTTAAAATTAAATCCCATGTTTAGGATGATAAGGGGATAGAAAATACCCAATATACCCTAAATGAGATGGAATAAAATATAACTGGGAGTGCGATTTAATGGGCCACCGTGATGCACCACTATCACAGTGGCTTACTGCAAATTGATGAATGGAACTTTTTAGGGTCACCACGACGTAGAGCCATCATGTTGTCCCACTGGTTAGGACCTGGAACTTCAGCGCGACTTGCCACAATCATTCTAGGCTACTGGAATTTAATAATTGTTAAATATACTCCATTCATGATCTGCCAAGCACCAAAATGACAATTTTTTTCTAGCCCAAAATGCGGGGTATTACAGTACCATTCTTCAAGTGCATGTAGAAATAAAACTTCATGTTTTTATAGTATATTTATACTTATATTAAGGCTCAAAGTAACTCCTAGCTCATATCCATGTGAAAACCTCCCTCACTGATTGACTTATTATGAAGTATCTTACTATAGTCCACTTAAAACTAGCATAAGTCCTACATTTTGAAGTATTTTTTAGCTCAAGACCCACCAAATAATAGATATTTGAATTATATTCCCAATGCCTCTAGTTTCTTCTTAAATCTATGTTGGAGAAAATGTTATGCTCAATTTACCAAAAGGTGTTTGTCTACCAGAGTATGGCAGTTCAAGTGATGAACCATTTCCCAGCGATGACCCAGTAGGCCAAACATTTGACTTAAGCAGTAAGACCATAATTTGGTTATATTTTTATGGTTTGACTGAAGTTTTGGTCAAGGGAGTGATGATTTGTCACCCAAATCGTCAGTTGGGACTATTCTGCACTACTATAATATTTTCAAAGGGTTTTTTTTGGTCTTTTTTCACTCTTTAAGCACAAAAACTATGTCGTTTAGGCCATGCTAAGGTTGAATATAAAGCCAAAACGACTTTTAATCCCTCATTCACAACACAACACACAAAATTACTTAGAGAAACATGTGATTTCCTCTTCTCCAAAGTAAGAAATTTTGGTTCTTTATCTCTAAGTTCAAATCCTCAAAACTTTAGATCAAGAATCCAAAGTAATCAAGTATGTGGGTATTCAATGAGGATATCCTTTCATCCTCATGCTCTATTATGATTTTGTTCATGAATTTTATAATCTTCATAAACTAGGGATTTATACCCAATTATGATTCCAAGCTCAAATTCAGTCCCCCATGATATATTTTTCATTCATGAGCATATTTAAATAATTATTCCCAATTCATAGGGCCATATTATATCATTCATATTATTCTCAAATCCATGCATGATTTATATAGTATTACTTCAGATTTAAAAAATATGGTCAAGCTATGTATTAAGTATCAATTTTTAAGACTATTTAGCATTATTTATCATCGTCTTGTGGATTTTAGTCCATTTTAGTTGATATGCCACACTTTCCCATAAAACTTAATACTTTAACATAATTAGAATTATGAACCCTCAGAATGCTGGTAGATTCATGATTTTGAACTTGTATTCTTAAATTCTCTATTATATTTAGATTATAGAATTTCTACTATAGTTGTATTCTTTATAGATGGCAGATTATGAACACCTGATGACTTAGGATATCATGCATTGCCAGTTAAAAACCCATCCTTTAGTTTTTTCGATTTAAAATACTTTCATATAAGCATTTATACATCAATCTCAAAACATCAGTATTATTGACCTATTCAGTATATCAACTTATATTCAGTTAGAAGTAGTACTTAGAACCGAGTGGATGTAGGGGTGAAGGCTCATCCATCAGGTAGGCTGAAACCTTTAGTAGAAGTCCCTAAGTCCTAGAACTACAATGTCACCATAGGTTTTAAAGGGTCACCCATCAGACTAGGATTGAAACCTAAGACCTTTTGGATACCAGTTTAGTGGTACCACCTCAGATCGGCCTTTATATCGTGAAAACATATATTGGGCCCTTTTTGTTGGGGTTTATACATCAAACTCCATATTTAGTTCACTTGGTTACAATTTGGTTAATAGTATCTCCCTCATTCAAATTCAATTAGCTCATGACCTTGTAAAAAATTTATTTAGTACAATATTGATCAGTTACATGTTTTTTTTACTTAGTCATTGCATCAGTTCACATCCTATAGTTTCAGACCCAGTATTTATACATGAACGTCAGTTTAGTTTTACTTTTTTTTATACTATGAATTTTTAGAAAATCACTACACATCAGTGTATATATATTTTATATAGGATCATTGCACTCTAGTTCAACTCCATGTATTCAATTTGCACTTAAGTTCATCTCTTTATTTTCAGTTAGCCTTTCGTATAGTTTTATGACATATTAATCATAAACTTGAGATTAATTATAATAGTTATGTTTCCAACCGCTACCTAATTTACAAGAATGATTTAGATGATGATTTAGAGATATCACTATGGCTTGCAAATTTTTTTTGTATAAATATTTTTTAAATGCATGTTTCAACAAATGGCTTATGTCCTCAGTTTTAAAGCAAGATTTAAGTGTTTTCATGACTAGTGCATATCTCACATACTCATTGTATTTCAAAGTATTGATCGCATACCTCTTCTGCCTACATTTTTCATGTGATGTAGATTCAGGTGCTTACTATTAAGATCATCGTCAAGCAGATCACAACATCCATCTAGTGGGTGATGAATTCTCTTACTTCAAAGATTCAAGTCAATTGTTGTTTTAATTTCTTATTTTCTTATTCATATGTATTGATTAGGTATAGCTGGGGGTCATGTCCTGGCAACCTGTAGTCAGTATTAGTAGAGGATTCATTGATAGTCAGTTAGAGTTATCATAATCAGTTTTTTTTTTCAAAATACAAATGTTGTGTATAAACTTTCCTATAGTAAATATATTGAATTTGTTTATTCCATGAATGTGTTTTCACTTAGTCAATTTAGCTTTATATATATTTTAATCAGTTGCTCAAGCATTATGCCATTGCCATGGGTTAGCTTGCAAAAACTTATGGTTTATAACATCGTGTTATGACTAGGGGTACTCTTCGATCATGATAGACTAAGATGACCGAACCTTAGGGGAGGTCAAGGACTCTAAGAACAGTTTAATCCTATGTTAGAGCTCCCCTCAAAGATAATTAATTATTGATAGTGCCCTCATCGAATAGGTAATGCCCCGAGACTACCCCTGGATGTCACACAGTGCTTAGAACCACAAGTGATCCAAAGCTAACCCATGATACTAGCATAATTCAAGAGTAGTTGAATAAAATACAAAAAATTAGAAATAAGAAGTAGAAGAGATGTATTTATCTGAACTTGTTCAATTCAATACTATTTAAAAACATTTACATCATCGGATGATACAAAAGGACACCAAAACTAAAACTGAAAACATAAACTCTAACTAACTATTTATGAAGCCTCTACTAATATTGTCTATAGGTAGCTAGGATATGACCCCAGTTATCCCTAATCAATACAACTGACTAAAACATGAATTACTAAATCTACACACTTACAAGAGTCCCCGAATAAAGAGAATGCATCACCTAGGGGTTGAAAGTTGCGAATTGCCTGACCTTAATATTATGGGCTATAGCTGGTACCTATATTTTGAAACTTTCTAACCACACAGATATATATATATATATAGTCATTACTTTTGGAATGTAGTAAGTATGTGGGGGTGAAAAAAAAAGTAAAAACTAATATATATCATAAACTTATAAACATGAATGTTAAGTATAGATGGACTCATCTTGATGATGAATTAAACTGAAAGATGAAATAACATAAGCATAAATAATAAAACAACATCTGGCTAAAGATTTTGAGTCATTACACTTAGTTTCTTAAATCTTTATTTCTATTAGTTTCTTAAATCTTTACTTCTATTTTCTTTGTGGGAGATTCTTATAACTGACATAAATTATGTGAGCTAGGATGGAGTCCAACATCTTACCCAAGTTGAAGAGAGTTTTTTCATCCTTGCCATCAGAATAAAATCTTAACTTGGAGTGATCACTACACTTAGCCCAAATAGGGCGAGGAGAAACTCTATGGTGAGGTCCCTGAACCTATGGTGGCATGTAGTTTCTGAGAAATATGATGCACTAAACCCACATTCCCCCCTCAATGCTAAATACTACTACCAAAAAATATACTTATATGCTCAAACTTATGAAATCCACCTTAAAATTGCATAATGGATTTATAAACAAAAACCAACTATGCTTCTCTTACTTAAATCATATTCATGAGGAAACTTGTGGATTTTATGTCTTATATGAGATCATAAGATCAAAACTGAACTTTAATTATATTGCAATACTTGTAACTTGAACTTATAAGTTTGAACTTCTTGTAAGCTTAGTAACTTATGCTTAAACATGAAATCATTGTGCTAAATAAGATTTAACTCATGAGGAAATTTTATAATCTTAAACACAAGAAAATCGGTATGAACCCTAGTAAATCAATTTCTTCAAATTTAATAAAATCAAACTTTTGGGTACAAGGACGGAAGAATATCCTTGTTCAAACCCCACATAGAGAAACTTGAATTGAATATTGAGAAGTTGAACTTTGAGAATAAACCCTATATTCTTTCTCTTTAGAGTGGAGAGGAGAATAAGCATTAAAAAATTAACAAATAATAAGTACATAATATTTATAGGGAGATTTAAGTCGTGGGGTAGGGTTTTTGGTGAGCAAACTACCAAACTACCCCTAAGAAAACTAAAAGAAAATTTCAAGAATTATCAATTGATGACTGGAGTTGACAGCTCGTCGACTAGTTGATGGATCATCAACTTAGGTCATCAATGTCAAGTTGATTTTGAGGTTTTATGGTTAAGGTTGACAATGAGAGTTTACAGCGCGTCAACAAGTTGACGACTCGTCAGCTCAGGTCATCAATCTTTGGTAGATAAACACTCTTAGGTAAAATGAGAATAACTTTCTTCTCCGATATTAGATTAAGGTAAAACTAGATGTGTTTGAAATAAGAATCAAAGATCATTAATTTGGTGTATCTTGAGCTCCAAAATGGTATATATTCTAAAAGTTATACTCATTTAAAGTTGACCCTTGTGGGATCGAATACTAAAACTCAATTGATATCAAATGTTCTCAACTGAACTTTGATCCAAGTGCTTCCTATTACCATTATTCGCATTTAAAACACTTTACACAAAAGGTGAATTTTCATGAAACTTATCTATAGTTTGAAATAATCTCTTTTGGGCCTTTAAACATATGACAAATGATCAAAAACTTAGCTAGGAATTTGTATTATATTATATTATCTCCTCCTTGGGATCATTCATCCTTAAATGAAGCCTAAAATTTGGATAAAAATATATTTATTATTTTGAAACTAAAATTCTAAAATTGATCATGTTTCATAACTGGAATCACCTCTTAAGAGAGTATAAAATTATATGAGACCTACTAAACATGAACATATGCATAGGAATCATATGGAATAAGGTAGAGTGCAAGTCTAGGATGGAAATCTATTACTCCATCTCAATCATTGTTAGTAATGATCAAATACTATGTAATAGCCCGATCATTCCTTAAGCCTAAATCTGTCTTTTTGAATAGATATGTATGAATTCTAAAGTGATTGATGTTTAAACCATGTTGTATTTCTCTAATTTATAATTTTTTTCATGTAGATCATTGAATAATCTTTCCATCTATACTAATTTCATTGAAATCCGACATTGGATGAGTGAGTTATGGCCATTTTACTGAATGCTATCGGATCGCCCAGGTTTGACGGTCGACCTGGTGGACCATCAGGTCCTTGGTGGAATGTCAAGTTTCCTGTAAAGCCAAGGAAGTATCTCTATTTTTGGGATATCGTGTGATGGTCAAAGTGGTGGACCATCACAAAGTTGACGGACTGTCAAGATGTCCATCAAACTGAGGCAGAATGTCCCATTCCTGAGCCCCAAGTAAAGGACGATATGGTGGACCGTCAGTCCCTCTGACGGACCATCACTTTGAACATCACTTCGATGCAAAACATTCCAGTTTTGACACTTAAGTGATGGACGACCTGGTGGACCATCAGCTAATCTGACGGACCATCAGATCGACCGTCACAGGCCCGATCAGCAAATTTCAGCATTTTTTAAAAGGGCATCTTGGTCATTTCCACTCCTTGTGGCCTTATATATATCTATGTAGAATTCTCTAGAAACGTAGGGTTTCTTCCAAACCCAAAAATCAAATCATCTCCAAGAAATTCAAGAAATCTGCTATAAAGTTCTTCAAGTTGTTCAAGAACTAAGCTCCTTAAGTCAAAGGTAGCAAGGTCTTGGTCTAAAAGTGTGAGAAAGAATTTTCAAGAAAGTTTCTATATCTTCAAAATAAAAATCTAAGGTATGTGAGGTTTGAAGAAGAATACTTCTTTCGTTCTTGTGCCTAAAGATTTACTTTCTATTTTTGATATACATGATTTTGCAAGTGGGTTTACACCCAAATTTTTGTATGTATGATTTATGAGACTTGAGTTGAATAAGCTTGATATTTATGGTTATTTCACCATCATTCTTCTTAAATTGAGTATTTACTCCATGAGTTGTATATTGTCATTATATATATTGATGATTTCTAAGTGATTTATGATAAGTGTTAAGATTTGTATTTTTCTATGAGAGATTTGACTATTGAATACATATCGACACTTGATATTGAAAGTCAAGAGTGAGTCTGATGATGTTTCCTTGAAGCTTTGGTAATTGAAATAATTTACAAAGCAAGGACACTTGATGTTGAGAAAGATTGTTTGATTTTGAGTCGATTTACGAATCCACAGTCGTATATGATTTACCGATGAGATATATAGTTGTTTCGGTCATCATGATAGTTCCATGAGTTGATATTGATTGAGGTGAATTTCCTAATGCGTTCTGAGCTGAGTCTGGGAGGAGTATTTAGCACTGAGCAAAAAATTTGGTCTTTTCCTAAAACTACGTGCCACCGTAGGATTGATGTTGATAATTGTGGGATAAAGGCCGAGTATGAGATTCTGAAGATGAGACTGAGGGTGTACTACCTGGAAAGAGTACAACACCCCTGCCAATGTGGGGTTCTCTCCTTAGGAAGGCAAAACGTTGGACTCCATGCGGCTCACATGGCGTAGTCATGTCGGTTATAAGAAACTTCCACATCCATAATGATTTAAGTCTCTTGAGTTACCGAGTCACTCTAAGTCATGAGTCAAAGCTTTTGAGTTGAGTTAAATGATTTACGAGATTTATGAACTCTAAGTCATGAGTCAAAGCTTTTGAGTTGAGTTAAATGATTTACGAGATTTATGAAGCACGTATTACTACTGATGATTTATGAGAAAAATGTTTCAGATAATTCAAGCGAAGAGAATTATTATGGTCAACATGCATGATTTTCTTATACATTTATGATATTATTTAAATGTTGCATCTACCCCTGCATATTCAGTATATTCCCAAGTACTGACTCCCATACTCTTTTGTATTTTATATTTCATCGTGATATAGGTTCAGGTGCTCAGTCTCAGCAGCAACAGTGATCTTCGAGTACCTTCCTCAACATCTCTATAGTTGGTGAGTCCTCATGGTTTGAGGACCTATATCTCTTATTTTGTCTTGCTGATAGATGGTCGTTTATTTTCAGTTCAGTACGAGTCAATTAGGGATCTGTCCTAATGGATCCTCAGTCTTATGTAGTAAAGGTTTTGTCAGATTAGTGTGCCAGTATGTACAGGATATCAGTATTTTAGTTGTACAAGACAGTATTAGTTTATATCTAAGCATGGCATGCTTATTCCTCTTTATCTTAGCATAATTTATATTATAGTGAGTTTTGAAAGTGATGACAGGGTTAGTAGGTTACCTTGAGGCCACGTGTGACCTTAAGCATCGTGTGACATCTCGGGATGGGTTCTTGGGGTGTTACAAGCTTGGTATCAAATCCTAAGGTTTGAAGAGTCCTACAGAGTCTGACAAGCCATGTTACGTAGAGTCTTGATCATCGGTGTGCAGCACACCACATCTATGAGCAAGAGGCTACGAGACATTTTAGAAAAAGTTGTTTTTTTCTTTCAAGAGTCTATCATACCTATGACTGTTTCTCTTTGTGGTTAATTCGTTCTCTCTTATGATAGAAAATGCCTCTTCGTAGAGCTCACTGAAAAAACAAATGACCTCAACGCGTTGATCCTTTAGGTGAGACGATGTCCCATGCCAAATTCTGGGCAGCTTTCCAAGCGCTAGCCCAGGCAGTCACCGCCAATGCTCAAGCCAACACCCAAGCTACTATTCTATCTCTGCAAGAGAATAATTCTACTGCAGCCCTAGTTCGTATCTTTATACGAATGAATTCACCTGAGTTCTATGGGTTAAAAGTAGGTGAGGACCAATAAATATATTTAGATAAAGTGAGAAAGATCACTCAGATTATGCATATGACTGAGGACGTGAGTGTTGAATTGACTGCCTATCGAATGAAAGATATTGTTTATGATTGGGTGGAGATGTGGAGGAAGAGTAGAGGGGAGAATGATGCTCTTGTGACTTGGCAATTATTTCAGGATGCCTGTTTAGATAGATTCTTTCCCTCAGAGCTAAGAGAAGCAAAATTGGAAGAATTTATGAACTTGAGACAGGGCTCTATGACAGTTAAGGAGTATTGCAATAAGTTTAACCATTTATCTAAATATGCTCCCGGTATGATGGCCGATTCTAGAACTAGTATGAATAAGTTTTTGGCTGGTGTGTCTAGTTATGTTGTGAAAGAATGTAGGTTTACTATGCTTAATAGGGACATGGATCTTTCTAGATTGATGATACATGCTCAGCAGATTAAGGCAGATAAGGTGAAAGAGAGAGAGAGAGTGAGAGGGAGTAAGAGAGTTAGACTAGAGCAGCAAGTGCATGGTCAGACAAGATTTTCTAGAGGGATCCGCCTTAGTTCTAGAGCCGTTCTTTAATGCCAGTACCTTCATTGGCCAGTACTCATGCATTCAGAATTAGGGCGGAGCAGGGTAATAGGCCTTCTATGACCCCGTCCTAGGATAGTATGAGTAAAAAACCTCGTCCTTCCCCATGTCCAAAGTGTGGTAGGAACCATCTCGATGAGTGCTTAATCAGTAAGAGGGGTTGCTTTGGTTGCGGTAAGTTAGGCCATAAGTTCAGATATTGTCCATATGCTAGATAGGGAAGTCGTGATGTTCATCTCCAGAATCAAACTATTAGTTCTCCAACCCCTGTAGTTTATCCTACTCCTTTTCAGGGTGCCTCGTCTAGTACTACAGGTGGTCAGGGCCAGAATCACTTTTATGCTATACCACCCCACCAGGAGCAAGAGGATTCACTAGATGTTGTTACTGGTATGCTCTATGCATTTTATTTTGATGTGTATGTGTTGATGGACCTTGGGTCAAGTTTTTCTTAATGCTGAAAAGATTTTTGAGACTTTTCTTTTCTCTACACCAGTGGGTGAATCTGTTGTTGCTAAGTAAATATATAAGAAGTGTCCTATCACTATTCTTAACAGAGTCATGTTTGCAGATTTGATTGAGCTAGACTTGGTTGATTTTGATATTATTCTGGGTATGGATTGGCTATACTCTTGTTATGCGTCTATAGACTATCGTACTTGGATAGTCAAATTTTAGTTTCCCAATGAGCCAATCTTTGAGTGGTCCAAAAATTTTGTATCTGCTAAAAGTCATTTCATATCCTATCTTAAAGCTAGGAAGTTGATTTCCAAAGGTTGTAGCTATCATTTGGTTCGAGTTAAAGATACTAAGTTCGAGTTAAAGATACTAAGTCTGAGACTCTAACTATTCAATCTCTTAGTGTTGTTAATGAGTTTTTTGATGTTTTCCCGGAAGATATCCCAGGGGTACCTCCCGATAGAGAGATAGAATTCGGAATTGATCTGCTCCCTGATGCACAACCAATTTCTATTCCTCCGTATCGTATGGCCCCCATAGAACTTAGGGAGTTGAAAGAGAAACTCAAAGATCTTCTTGATAAGGGTTTTATAAGGCCCAGTGTGTCTCCCTGGGGTGCACCTATTTTATTTGTGCGAAAGAAAGATGGTTCATTATGCATGTGCATAGACTATCGTCAGCTTAACAAGGTCACAATTAAGAACAAGTACCCTCTTCCTAGAATTGATGACTTGTTTGATCAGCGGCAAGGTGCCAGCTACTTCTCGAAAATAGATTTGAGACCCAATTATAACCAAAATAAAGTCAGAGAGTGTGACATTTTAAAGACAGCTTTTCGTACTCGTTATGGTTATTTTAAATTCTTAGTCATGTCCTTCGGATTAACTAATGACCTAGCAGCTTTTATGGACCTCATGAATCGGGTGTCAGACCATACCTGGATATGTTCATTATTGTGTTCGTAGATAATATTCTTGTGTACTCCCAAAGTGAAAATGACCATGCAGATCATCTTTGAGTTGTCTTGCAAACCCTTAGAGACCAGCAGTTGTTTGCCAAATTTAGCAAGTGTCAATTTTGGCTTCGATCAGTTGCTTTTATGGGTTATGTTGTCTCTTTTAAAGGTATTTGAGTTGATCCTCAAAAGGTAGAAGCTGTGAAAAGTTGGCCTAGACCTATTTCCCCATCTGATATTAGGAGTTTCCTGGGTCTAGCTGGCTACTACCATTGTTTCATCGAAGGTTTCTCTTCTATTGCTGCTCCTTTGACCCGATTGACCCAAAAGAAAATTAAATTCCAGTGGTCAGATTCTTGCGAGAAGAGTTTTTAGGAATTGAAGACTTGACTTACTTCAGCGCCTGTGATGACACTTCCTAATGGTGTAGATGATTTTGTGGTATATTGTGATGCTTCCAGAGTTGGTGTGGGTTGTGTGTTGATGCAGAAGGGTAAGGTTATAGCTTATGCCTCCTTACAGTTGAAACCTCATGAGAAGAATTATCTAACCCATGACCTCGAGTTAGCTGCAGTGATTTTTGCTTTGAAAATTTGGAGACACTACCTATAAGGCATTCATGTTGATGTCTTTACGGATCACAAGAGTTTACAGTATGTGTTTACTAAGAGAGAATTGAATCTTCGGCCAAAGCGATGGTTATAATTGTTTAAGGACTACGATATGAGTGTGTTATATCAATCGGGCAATGCTAATATAGTGGCAGATGCTCTTAGCAGGTCGTCCATGAGTAGTGTAGTACATGTCGAGAAAGAAAAGAAGGAGTTAGCCCGCAAAGTACATCATTTGGCTAGGTTAGGTGTTACATTACTTGACTCAGCTAAGGGTAATGCTTGGGTCCAAAGTAGTTTTGAATCTTCCCTAGTTTCTGAAGTGAAAGAAAAGCAGGATACAGATTCTCATTTGGTTGAACTGAAAAAACCAGTTAAAGACCAAAAGGTGGAGGTTTTCTCCCAAGGGGGA
Source organism: Capsicum annuum (assembly GCF_002878395.1). Classification (NCBI taxonomy): domain Eukaryota; kingdom Viridiplantae; phylum Streptophyta; class Magnoliopsida; order Solanales; family Solanaceae; genus Capsicum; species Capsicum annuum. Next base: position 125,332,604 of record NC_061119.1, on the reverse strand, counting down.
GATGGTGTATTGAGATTTTAGAATAGATTGTGTGTGCCTGATGTGGATAATCTGAGGAAGAGGATTATGGCTGAGGCGCATGGAGTACGGTATTCTATTCATCTCGGTGCTAGCAAGATGTACCGCAATTTATGGGATTTTTATTGGTGGAATGGTATGAAAAAATATATAGCAAAGTTCGTAGAAAAGTGTGCAACTTGCCATTAGGTGAAGATAGAACACCAGAGACCCGGTGGAATGATGCAAGAATTTAGTATCCCTACTTGAAATTTGGAGAAAGTGAATATGGATTTTGTGATTGGTTTACCTCCTTCTCACTATCATCATGATTCGATTTGGGTTGTTGTAGACAAGTTGACTAAGTCCGCACATTTCCTGCCAGTGCATACATCTTTCACCGTAGAGGACTATGCTAAGCTGTATATTTGAGAGTTAGTCAGGTTGCATGGAGTTCCGTTGTCTATCATCTCCGATAGATGTACTCAGTTTACTTCTCATTTTTGGAGAGCCTTCAAGAAGGGTCTTGGCACCTAAGTTCATCTTAGCTCTGCTTTACATCTTGGCATGCGTTCTTAATTTCAAAAGAAGTTAGAATAAACATTTTCCAGTGATTGAATTTTCTTACAATAACAGTTTTCATGCTAGTATTGGAATGGCTCCGTTTGAAGCCTTGTATAGAAGAAGATGTAGATCGCCCATAGGCTGGTTCGAAGTAGGTGAAGCTGTTGTGATTGGACCTGATGCTGTGTTCGAAGCTATAGAGAAAGTTAAGTTGATTCGGGAGAGTTTGAAGACATCCCAGAGCTTTCAGAAGTCGTATACAAATGTGAGAAGAAGAGCTCTTAAGTTTGAAGTTGATGATTTGGTGTATTTTAAAATCTCACCCATGAAAGGGGTAAAAAGATGTGGAAAGAAAGGGAAGATGAGTCCCAGATATGTTAGCCCTTATAGAGTTTTGGATCGTGTTGGGAAAGCAGCTTATGAGGTTGAGTTGCCTGCAGAATTGTGAGCTGTTCATCCTGTGTTTTATGTTTCTATGCTTAAGAAGCATATTGGAGACTCTGTTGTTGTTGATCCATCGGAAGGTTGTGATTTTTAGGATAGCCTTTCGTATGATGAAATTCTGATTGAAATCCTAGACTATCAAGTTTGTAGGTTAAGAAATAAGGAAGTTCCCATGGTTAAAGTTCTGTGGTGAAATCAATCAGTCGAGAGTGCTATGTGGGAAGTGGAAGCAGATATGCGAGTCAAGTACCCTCATCTTTTCCCCGTGAGTCCAAATCAAGCTGAAGGTACTATTCTCTTAATTCAGTTTCCTCCTAATCTAATATATTCAGCTATATGGTTATTCCCTCTATGATTTGTGCATTTGGTAAAGTACTCAAAAGTATTAGAGTAAAGTGAACCCTTCTATGTGAGTAGTTCCAGCTGTGCATCCTCATTTTCTCTTATTCTTGGCTTATCTAGCAACATTCGAGGACGAATGTTTCCAACGGGGAGATATTGTAATACCCCAATCATTCCATAAGTCTAAATCTGTCTTTTTGAATGGATATGTATGACTTCCAAAGTGATTGATGTTTAAACCATGTTGAATAAGCTTTCCATCGATACCAATTTCATCGAAATCCGACATCGGATGAGTGAGTTATGGCAATTTTACTAAATGCTATCGGATTACCCAGGTTTGATGGTCGACCTGGTGGACCGTCAGGTCCTTGGTGGACCATCAAGTTTCCCGTTAAGCCATGGTAGTAGATCCCTTTTTGAGATGTCGTGTGATGGTCAAAGTGGTGGACCGTCAAAAAGTTGATGAACCATCAAGATGTCCGTCAGACTGAGGTAGAATGTCCCATTCCTGAGCCTCGAGTGACGGATGATATGGTGGACCGTCAGTCCCTCTGATGGACCGTCACTTCAATCGTCACTCCGAGGCAGAACATTCCAGTTTTGATACACGAGTGACCGACTACCTGGTCGACCATCAGCTAATCTGATGGACCATCAGATCGACCATCACAGGCCCCGATCAGCAAATTTCAGCATTTTTCAAAAGGGCATCTTGGTCATTTCCGCTCCTTGTGGCCTTATATATATATCTATGTAGAGAAGAAAAGATCATTTTCTCTCCATTTCTCTCCAATTTTCTTTCAAGAATTCTCTAGAAACCTATGGTTTCTTCCAAACCCAAAAATCAAATCATCTCCAAGAAATTCCAGAAATCTCCCATAAAATTCTTCAAGTTGTTCAAGAACTAAGCTCCTTAAGTCAAAGGCAGCAGGGTCTTGGTCTAAAAGTGTGAGAAAGAAGTTTCAAGCAAGTTTCTATATCTTTAAAATCAAAATCTAAGGTATGTGGGGTTTGAACAAGAACACTTCTTTCGTTCTTGTGCCTAAAGATTTACTTTCTATTTTTGATATACATGATTTTGCAAGTGGGTTTACACCAAAATTTTTGTATGTATGATTTATGAGACTTGAGTTGAATAAGCTTGATATTTATGGTTATTTCACCATCATACTTCTTCATTTGAGTATTTACTCCATGAGTTGTATATTGTCATGATATATATTGATGATTTCTAAGTGATTTATGAGAAGTGTCAAGATTTGTGTTTTTCTATGAGAGATTTGACTATTGAATACATATCGATACTTGAGATTGAACGTCAAGAGTGAGTCCGATGATGTTTCCTTGAAGCTTTGGTAATTGAAATAATTTAATAAGTAAGGATACTTGATGTGGAGAAAGATTGTTTGATTTTGAGTCACGTTAGGAATCCACAGTCGTATATGATTTACCGATGAGATATACAGTTGTTTTGGTCATCATGATAGTCCCATGAGTTGATATTGATTGTGGTGGATTTCCTAATGCGTTCTGAGCTGAGTCTGGGAGTAGTATTTAGCACTGAGCAAAAAATTTGGTCTTTCCCCAAAACTACGTGCCACCGTAGGATTGATGTTGATAATTTTGAGCCAAAGGCTGAATATGAGATTATGAAGATAAGTTTGAGGTTGTACTCCCTGGCAAGAGTACAACACCCCTGCCAATATGTGGTTCTCTTCTTAGGAGGGCAAAATATTGGACTCCATGTGGCTCACATAGCGTAGTCATGTCGGTTATAAGAAACTCCCACGTCCATAATGATTTAAGTCTATTGAGTTACCGAGTCACTCTTAAGTCATGAGTCAAAGATTTTGAGTTGAGTTAAATAATTTACGAGATTTATGAAGCACGTATTACTACTGATGATTTATGAGAAAAATGTTTCAGATAATTCAAGTGAAGAGAATTATTATGGTCAGCATGCATGATTTTCTTATACATTTATGATATTATTTAAATGTTGCATCCATCCCTGCATACTTAGTACATTCCCAAGTACTGACTCCCATACTCTTTTGTAATCTATATTTCATCATGATATAGGTTTCGGTGCTCAGTCTCAACAGCGACAGTGATCTTCCAGTACCTTCTTCTACATCTCTGCAGTTGGTGAGTCCTCATGGTTCGAAGACCTATATCTCTTATTTTGTCTTGATGATAGATGGTCGTTTATTTCCAGTTCAGTACGAGTCAGTTGGGGATCTATCCCAATGGCTCCTCAATCTTATGTAGTAAAGGCTTTGTCAGATTAGTGTGCCAGTAAGTACAGGATCTCAGTATTTTGGTTGTACAAGACAGTATCATTCTGTATCGAAGCATGGTCTTGACATGCTTATTCCTCTTTATCTTAGCATGATTTGTGTTACAGTGAGTTCTGAAAGTGATAACAGGCTTAGAGGGTTAGATTGAGGCCTCGTTTGACCTTAAGCACCGTGTGATGTCTCGGGATGGGTTCTTGGGGAGTTACATACTAATACTAGGCCATCATGTCTCCCAATAAAGAATATAACTGAGCTGAAATGATAAACTATTTAATAGGGAACTAATTTCTGAGCTGACTTTATTGACTATAAGGAGTTGACTCATGCTGAGAGTTTAGAACTCAATTGAAGCATTCATGATACGTTCATACATATAGAATTATGAAGTGATAGTTAATGCGACAAATCTCCAAGAGTTACTAAGGAGAAAATATGATTTTTCTCAAGGTCTCCTTATCATAACTTCTAATAACAAACTAGGGGAAGAATTTTAGGCACGATTTGATTACAGAATTTGAATAACAAATCGTAACAGGTCTACAACTGTATAACATGGCATATAGGCATATAAAACAGAAGCTACAATAGGATTAGCATGGCTTAGACAATGTAACTGTTAACTTTCAAGCTTAACAACACTTCTCAAACACTCTCATCAACTATATTTATCCTCTTAAACACTATACTTCATTTGATTCAACTTATAATCTTCACATAGGTATAGATGACTCCTCCTACCAAAGTCTTAAAGCCTAACTCAAAGTCACAAGGTACTACACATAACACTGTAGTATTAGTCTATACCATAATATTCAATATATTATGTCTTTTCAGAGCCCTCATCTTAAGAATAACACCACTGAGCACTTCAACATCCAACTCGAAGCTCTAATTAGGAAGTCCCTAGCACACTATAAGACCTCATAAAATTTTGACAATTTTATTTTTGACCCTTCTCCATTTGTAATGTCATTTTTTTACTTGAATTGTGTTTAGGAATGTTAAAAGGGTGTTTTGGGAAACCTTTGGAATTTTTTAAAGGGGTTTGGGGTCATTTTGAGACCTCGAGGCAGTGAAGATCTACAATAATGGTGTGCCACAGATATTAGCGGAGTTTACTGAAATAGTGTACTTGTACTATTACTATTTAATATAAATACTGTAAATACTATAAAGAAAAGAAGAATGGGGTGAATTGGATAAATATACAGAACCTCTTCTATTATATATATAATCTTTTCCTGACATAATTGGAAGTTCCTATAATAAATTGATAGCTTTTGGAAAAGGAGGAAGGCGTTATTTCCCTATTCTTTGATTTCAAAGAAACATTATGAATCATCTAAAAATTAGAAAAAAAAAGAATAGGGAAAAGCCAGCTATGGAATCGAACCGATGACCATCGCATTACAAATGCGATGCTCTAACCTTTGAGCTAAGTGGGCCCATATAACAGAAATCTTATATGCCTAGTAATTGCCTGAATATTGAATATTCTAGGTTCTAGAGCATAAGGATTACTATAGCGATCTAGAATTTTGATTTATCACAATTCTAATAACAACTCTATTACTAATATTATTAAATAGTGATTCCAAATATTGTTAATATTCTTTTTATTTCATTTTCAATTTAAATGGTAAATATTCTTTTTCATTTCTTATTTTGGCATTTGAAATCTTTTTTATTATAGTTCTATATTTGATTCTATATCATATATATCTCTCATTCTATATTTATTTCAAAATTGTTTAATAGAATGGTTAGTTATAATTAATGAGACATTCCTCCACTATCAGGCGAAAGTGAAGATAAAAAATAAGAACCGATCATTCAAGTATTCCAAATTGAATGAAAAAATGATAGGAAGAGGGACATATAGATGGGTATAGATCTATCTATATTGAATTGTGGATTCCAAAATGATAAAATCATTTTTGATTGGATAAAACAAAGGTCGCCTATAGAAAATAGTTAAGAAAAACAAAGAGGAGAAAAAACATTTTCAAGATAGGAATCGGTATCTAATAAATTCAATGGTTCCAGTATAAATGAAAGAAAAAGAAAAACAAATGACATCACAACGAGATCCATATCTTAAAATAAAAAAGGGGGATATGGCAAAATCGATAGACACTACGGACTTAATTGGATTGAGAGTTGGTATGGAAACTTACTAAGTGATCACTTTCATATTCAGAGAAACCCTGGAATGAACAAAAATGGGCAATCCTAAGCCAAATCCTATTTTCTAAAAACAAATAAAGGTTCAGATAAAAAGGATAGGTGTCGAGACTCAAGTGAAGGTATTCTAACAAATGGGGTTAAATGTGTTGGTAGAGGAGTATTTACATCAAAACTTTAGAAAGAAAAAGACTAAAGTGAAGGATAAACGTATATACATATTTATTGAATACTATATCAAATGATTAATGATGACCCGAATACCTATTTTTTCTATAAAAATAGAAGAATTGGTGTGAATTGATTCTACATTGAAGAAAGAATCGAATATTCATTGATCAAATAATTCACTCCATAGTCTGATAGATCTTTTGAAGAACTGATTAATCAGACAAGAATAAAGATAGAGTCCCATTCTACATGTCAATACCGACAATAATAAAATTTATAATAAGAGGAAAATCCATCGACTTTTAAAATCATGGGGGTTCAAGTTCCTCTATCCCCAAAAAGATTATTTCAACCCCCAACTATTTCTCCGACACCCTTTCCTTAGCAGTTCCAAATTACTTATCTTTTTCATTCACTCTATTCTTTTAGAAATGGATTTTAGCATAAATGGCTTTCTCTTAAGAATTGTGATATCTATATGATACACATAGAACTGAACATCTTTGAGCGAGGAATCCCTAATTGAATGATTGCCAATATCATTACTCAATACCGAAACTTACAAAGTCATCTTTTTGAAGATCGAAGAAATTCCCAGGCTTTGATAAAAAAATTTAATCGACTTTTTTCCTTTTAATTGACAAAGGCCTATTGACAAAGACCCGTTTATGTATAAAGATAAAATTTGTTAAGATAAAATTAGAGTAACAAGTAGAGAACTTTAACAAAGACCTATTGACAAAACCCTTTTATATATTAAGATACAATTTGTTAAGGTAAAATTAGAATAACAAGCAGAGAACTGAAAAATTCTCATGTTAATGAATGATTCCAATTTTGAAGACAGGAGGACTCTAAATCCTTGTTTAACGGGGACTGAAAATTCTCATGTTCGAGGTTCCAATTGGGATTGGTAGACCAAAGGATTGTAAGTTCTTGTTCCACAAGTTCCAATTAGGAATACCGGGGGATTCTAAATCCTTGTGTTCAAGGTTCGAATTGGGATTGGTATAGCCCTAAAAATCCTTGGGTTACCAGTCCCATCCTTGATAAAAAATTTAGATTAGGAATAGTCGGGATAACTCAGTTGGTAGAGCAGAGGACTGAAAATCATCGTGTCACCAGTTCAAATCTAGTTCCTGGGACATGATTAATTTGTATGGGTCTCTCTTTAATAGAATTAATTTCTAATTAATTGATATGAATCAACATACATATTCTTTTAGAGTCTACATTACAATAATAACTTTATCTGGTTTGGCGAGATTTACACCATCTATGTTCTAGATGGGTAGTGTTTCTTAGATAAAGTATTGAAAAGAATTGAATTCTATCTCCTCTTTTTTTCTTCTCTTTTTCAAATAAAGTTGAATACATAATACATATTCAAAAGGTAAAATTGGTTAATTGTTGAAAGGCTCAAAATTTGAATCTATGGGGTTGAAATAGACAAGATTCAGCTAAGATCCAAATAAATAAACTTCGATATTCTATCATTTCTTTGTCTTTTCTTTCATAATCGATTTCTTTAATCCAGATTTCTCCATCCCTTCCTATATGCCCCTTCTAGAACCCGTCTAAGTAATGTGTGTAGTGCAAAGTTCATGATGTAGAACTCATTTGGTTCATCCTTTTGGTATGACTCATCCGAAATAAGTATTTTCTAAATAAATGTGAGAATTACAATGAATCCCTTATTGTCTTTTTTTGTTAGCCTATTGATAATTCCCTAAATTAAACTTGCTTAATCTAGAACAAAACGTGCAATCCTTGAATATCTTAAATTGTCTAAGTGGAAATAGCTTTCTTATCATTCAATGAGCATCTTGTAGTTCATAAAAATTGGGGGCAATATAATCCTTACTTAAGGGTCATCCTATCTGACTTTCACGCATTAAGATATGTTTTAAGTGTGGATGATTATAATAAGAGATTCCCAACATATCATATGATTCTCGTTATTGAAAATCCATATTTTTCAAAACCCAAAAAACAGACGAAATTCTAGGATTCCTCCTGGAGGCAAAGACTTTTATGCATACCTCTTCAGTTGATCCATACTATCCTCTATTCTCGTAATATGATACACACTAGCTAACAACCCTTCAGGCTCTATATCATAGTCATATTGATAGTGGATATAATTGTACCCATATACATAAAAAATGACAACAATAGAATGCCAATCCTCAAGCTTTATTTTTAAAGTCTCTATTCTTTGGTAATCAAAGCCAGAAGATCCATGAATTAACCTATACTTGACTAGCTAAGTAGACCAATGACCCTGCATCATTTTTATCTCTCCTTTATTTTTATTTGTATAAGTATTTCGCATTTATGATTAAATTTATGAAAATTGACCCACCACTTCTTATCTGGACAAAGAAATCCTGCCTAATTCATTAATTCAAGGAAAGATACTGAATTTTTATATTTGAAAATGATTTTCATAGGGATCTCTAAAGTAAATGGTGGCTGATAAAGAACTCTTTGATCATAATTTCCCATATAAATACTGTGTCGAACATGCAATGTGTGATTGGTAGTAATTCACTAAGTTTATCTTCATAGAGTTCTTGAGATATTTTCTTACGAAATTTTTATAGCATCTATAACTGTTTCCAATTTAGGTGGGAAACCTGGCAAATATACATATACAGGAATTAGCTTATCAACTCCCCGAACAGTACTATCAGAATTGATACTGAACATCTCACATGTCATAGTACAAGCTCCCATAGCAACAACATATTTTAGTTCAAGTATTTACTCATATAACCTCACTGAAGAGGGGGGACATTTTCATTGTTACTGTTCCAACCATTAAAATTAGATCTACTTACCTAGGACTCGATCTTGGTAATAGTCCATAACGATCAAAGTCAAAGTATGAGCCTATTATTAAAGCAAATTCAATGAAGCAACAACTGGTACCATAGAGAAGTGGCCATAAACTTGAGAGTCTTGACCAATTTGAAAGATCATTTAATGTAGTTGAAATAACTGATTTTGGGGTTGTTTGATCAAGTAAAGGAAACTTAATAGAATTCATAACTGTCTCAATCTTATTATTTCCATTTTTCTTTTTATTGTCTAAATATTCAAGAGCTAAGACCATTCTAATGCCCCCTTTTGCCATGCATAAACTAAACCAATAATTAAGATAAGCATGAAAATCAAAGCTTCTATAAATAATGATACACCCAATACTTCGAAACTCATTTCTTATGGATAAAGAAAAACCGTTTCAACATAAACAACAACAAAAACTAGAGCAAACATATAATAACAGATTCAAAATTGTAACCAAGTATAACCCATTGGTTCTATACTCGACTCATAAGTAGAAAGTTTCTTTGGCCCTTTACTAATCGGGGCTAACACTTCGGAAATGAAAAATGCCAAAATAGGAACAAGGATGGATATCATTAAAAATGCCCCAAAAAAATCATATTCATAAAGAAGGAACATAAACGGACTCCTATGAATGTGGAAAATATATCAGATTCGATTAGTCGATTTGAATTGGAATTGTCAAGCCACCCATAACAATATTAGTCAAAATAAGTATTTATTTTGGTCAAACCACCTAGTTTGGCTTTGCTTATTGGTTTATTATAGGGAATATCTCATTGCAAGATTCATCGACTGGAATCTGATTTTATTTCGATTATACTTATTTCCATTTTATTTAGTTAGTAGAACCTTCTAAATATATATTACTCATAAAAATTCTCCTGTTTCTCTTGTTTTTTTCTCTAAACTAAAGACGGAGAATTCTAAATTAATTACTTATCTTAGTTCATCTTTAATTTTTCTTCCTTATTAGAAATTCTTTAAATATTTCTATTTTTCTATATATAGAATAAATAGAATCAGGAGGTCTTTATTTTCATTTTTTCCTTGGTGATTTAGTGACCTAGAGTGGAACAAGTATTCAAATAGAAGAGAATGTATAACAAATTCCAATTAGTTTAGCTTACTGACCTTGAACTAGCAAAGTACAACACAAAAAAGGTAGCCTTTTTTGTGTATTCAACCAAGAAAAACCTCTCCACCTGAATTCGAAAATTTTCCAGTTTTTTTTTTCACTTGGGGTGAGGGGCTTTTTGGATTTTTACCACTTCTACGAGCTTTAAATATAAAATAACCCCATTTCATTCCGTTTTCAAAGATCAAATCATTCTCTTTCTCTCTTAAACTCAAAATCCAAAAACACTCAAGGGTTTTATAGAAGATTCACTATCCAGGCTCTGAACTTTGAATTTACTTCAATTTCTTGTGTATTTCAGGTATGTATCGTATTTCTTAAATTGAATTTTACATTATGGAATTAATTAATTTGATTGTGGGTTTGAAATTGGGTTGAGCGGTTTTGATTGGTATTAGTTGAATTACTTTTCTCATGTTTTAAATTGACTATTTATGTTTTAATCTATGGTTTTTGGACTGAATGTGTACATTATTATGGGAATTGTAATGCGGAACATAGGTTTCTTTAAATTGATGACTTTTTATTTTTGTAATGGCATTAACCTCAACCCACTTTGTAAATTTAGTTTTCTTAAACATAGATAATTGCATAATTCAACTTATTTATGAACCCCATTACATGCATTAATATATAATTGGCTAAAACAGATTTGAAAGGCCTTTGGTGGCGATGATTTGGATTTTAAATTAGAATTTGGGAGTCTAATGGTTACATGGATTGGTTTGGCATGATCATATGTTGTTGTAAGCATAATTGGTGTGATGATACCAAGTGGTAAATGCCTTAACATAAGACTCCTGGGTTAATGGTTGGGTTTATGTACAAATTGTTTTCGTTTAGGTTTAAAGGCAATTGTGTAGCTCAATGCGAAGGTGTAGTCCCAGAGGGACTAACACTAGAAACCACATTTTCTGGTGTGGGGTCTATATAACCATGTGCTTGGTTCAAACATTATATGTAACACTCTCAAATTATGACCAATTTATTTGTGGTCTTCCCATGATTGAATTATTGATTTTTGACCTAAATTGTTTTCGAGCTTGTTAAAAAGGTAATGTGGAAGAGTTTTGGAATATTTAGACTGGGTTCGGTGTAATCTTGTACCCTAAAGGCAGCAAGCCTCTATGATATTAGCGTTCCATAGAGGCTATCGCAGAGACTAGACTTTGTGACATGGAGGCTGGTTCATCACAATAAGGCCTATGATATGGAGATTGTGCTCCACGAAGAAGTTTGTGCCACGGACCCATGTAATTTTCTGTGGTTGTTTTATTATTTAAAAAGGGGTGATGGGTAGAAGGTTCCTTTCACCAATGCATGAATTTTTAATCACTATAAGGGCTTCTTTCCATCAATTTTCATCCTACAAAGTTTATTCTTATTACTTTCAATCATTTTCTCTTAAAATCCCTATTTTAAATCAAGGCTAGGGCTTAAGGAGGTGATCATCTAAGGTCCTCAGCAAGTTATTTTCTTAATATTTCTAGGAAATTAAGGCATGTTTTTATTTTCCTTTAACTTATATTTTCTTAATAGCATGAAATTGGTTATTATTCATGGTTTTAATAATGGTGCTTTGAACTATGGGTTGAGGGTTGTGCATATGTTTTGTTAACTTCTTTCCCATGTTTTATTATACAATAATTATGATTTATTTATGATTTTGGAACATTGTAATTAAATAGGGGGTTGGGTCATGGTTATTTCCCAATTTGATGATTTTGCTTTTGGTATATGGTTTGGAAATAATATGCCCTCAACCTGTTTTTAGAATTGTCAATAAATATGATTTTGTCATATAGTTTGGTTTGCTAACTTATATTGATGCATTAGTGCAAACAAGTTAATGGAGTTCAGGGTATAATGGATTCCCCAATTTTGTAAACTATAGTAATCGGGGTACAACAGAATCCCCAAAATGATTGGTTTGGTCTACTTCCTTAAAAATAATACATTGCATAAATGGTTAAATGACTAAAAAAGATAATGAAAAAATTGAGGGGTACAAAGGAATCCCCAAGTGATTTTTATAATTAAAACCTTGCAGCGTATGAAGGAATCCCTTAAGTGATTTTTATAATGGAACCTGTGGAGTACGAAGGAATCCCCTAAGTGTTGGATAATGACATTGCTTGCAAGCTATAGCCGGTATGAGGTACAACTTAATAATGCCTTTACAATTGACTCTTGGAATTTGGTAAATGGGTTATGTGTTAAATATTTTAATTGGGCCATAAGGGGGTTGTGTTAGATTTTCATGAAGGTGTGAGTCCAAAAAATTGGTACTAAAAACTTATGTTTAATGATGTGAGGGTTCGTCTTGATGACCAGGTTGTTATGGGGTACACAGAAATCCTTAAACTATATATTGATATATAATTGTATAACGGTTGACGAAGGGTACACGGGAATCCCCAGCTTTCTATGAAACCTTTGATATATATGGCTATGAAATACCCTGGTTTCTGGACCTTTAATAATTTCCTTGATTTCTGGTTTCTGGGAAAGATATTGTAACACCCCGATTTGCTGAAACGGAATGCTACACTGTGCTTATGACACCGTAGGACCACAAGCTAACTGATGATTGATATTCGCGCCTGTATACTGCATAATATAACATAATAATGCATAAACATATACTGAAAGGCCACAAGGTTCAATACTAAACATAACATGGATGAGATAACATCTGTAGGGTAATACAATACCGAAAATAAAACTGTAAACAAGTTTGAAACATAATAGTCTGCATCTAGTCTGAAAGCCTCTACTCTCTGAATAATCTGAATAAGGAGTTGATGGGACATATCCCCAACTAACTCCAACTAATAACTAACTAATGAAATGGTAAAGAAATAGTTATTTCCTCGAAGGATGAGGACTCACTTCTATTCTGACTGCTGAGATTAGAATCTAATGCTGATATGGAACTCGTGTCCCTGAACCTATGGTCTAACATAAAAAGAAAGCACCATAGTGCAAATGTGTCAGTACAATGAAATGTACTGAGTATACATATGAGGTAGGCTATATGCAAGGTTTAACATGCATGAATAATGTTAACTGATTGTCTAACATGAACACGAGAATGCATACATAAATACATAACTGTAACTGATACTATGATATCGTGATTACTGAATTTGAATACTGATTACATGATATACTAATAACTAATATAAATGATAGCATAAATAGTTGTACCTGAATATAACTAATAATATGGGTGACTGTATCTAACAGTCATGAATCTGATAGAACTATCTTAGTTCTTTACTGTAGCTGAGCCGACTGTATCTGACAGTCTTGAATCTGAAGAACTATCTAAGTTCTTTTACTGAGACTGGTACTGAAACTGTGGGAGGTAGTATTTAACTTACATTCCCCTAATACGCCATTATGGCTGAGTTGGGATCCAATCTGTAACCCCAATTGGAAGGGTATCAATACCATGCCACTGGTAAGGACAAGTTGTGGGCGACCCTTATCTGATAGTGTCCCCAAAATAGAATGGTGGGGCCCTTATTTGACAGTGCTTATCCTCCTCATCAACCCTCATTGAACAGTGCTAATGTCTTAACCTATGCTGGTTACATAGTTCTAGAATGCAAGGATGACTTTTAAGGATCACACCCTTATCTGATAGTGTGTGTCCCCATCCTTGGGTTCACTCAGTGCTAATTCCTACTCCCATCTGAATGGACACTGAACATGATTTACTGAACTGAACATGAGTTGAGTTACTAAGTTCCGTTGAATGACGGAATACTACTGATATCTGACAACTGACTAAGTCATGAGATCATGGAGATTTTTCCTAAGTCATAAGACTATCTAAAGTCTAAGGATTCATAGCTTGACTGAGAGTATCATAAAAACATGACACGGATCTAGGTACACAACTAATATTTTAGGTACAAGTACCCCCAAGACTCGATGAAAGGAAACTGACAAAGCATGACTTACTTGAATACATAATAATCATCATAATACATTTACTGAAGCATTTATCAAATGTGTGATAGACATAAACTTGTACGTACATGGGGATTTTATGATATCATGCTAATTAGACACTTTAACTTTATCTAGGCATTCATCCAAACACATAGTAGGCATAGAATGTGTAAACAACATCATACAACAATTAACTGTTGTGATTCAATTCCAATTTAATCATTCAAGGGTTTAGTCCTAGGGTTCATGAATCTATACCGATACAATTAACCTATATGGAATTTAATACTCATTCATGAAATACAATTGAATTACACATTATCAACATGAACAAAAGTAGCCCAATCATGAAATTCATAAGAGAATCCATAACTTGAATTTAGAAAAGGAATTCTTGGGCTTCATGGATGAAACGAATCCTTGAATGAACACTATGCATACCTTAGTTCGTGATTTCATGAAGATAGATAGTGAAACCTTCTTGAATTTGAATCCCAAATAGAAACCCTAGTTCGTTCTTAAGAGAAACTTGAGATAAAAAAGTATATTTTGGGTAAAGAATGGCTAAATCACATGTTATTAGGTTTAAATAGGGGTAGAAAATTGACCCTTTTAACCCTGGACACGTCGTTTAATTTCAGTAAAATTTTCCCAAATTGGGCCCCTAGCGCGATGCAGAGTTATCGCGCCGTGTCATTGGAAATTGACAATTGAAAAATTGAGGGATGGCGCGGCACAGAGCCATCGCATTGCTCCTTCCTTCGTGACCTGGAACTTTGGCATGATGCGGGGGAAATCGCGTTGGGACACTGGAAAAAGGACAATTCTAAATTTGAGTGCTGGCATAACGTGCCATAATCACAGACACCTACTGGAAATTACTAACTTCCATTTCCTCTTGTGGCATGGCATACCACTCACTAATGTGGCACTGTTTTATGATGGGAACTTGAAATAGTCATAACTTCTTTCCCGGTTATCGGATTTAAGCAAATCATATATCTATGGAAAGTTTATTGAATTTACCACATGACAAAGAGTGAAAATATTGAAAATTCCTTATGTAATAATTATCATTCACTTTAGAAGCTAATACTAGGTATTCTTAGGATGAAATTTACTAAAAAACTTTGGGGTATTACATTATCTTCCCCTTGAGAACATTCATCCTTGAATAAGACTGAATAAGAGAGGAAACAATAAGTTGAACATGAACTGAACATGAATAACTGGAACATAATCTCATGGCTGACAATCTAAACATAACATATTGAACATGCATATCTGATGCATGTGTAACTGCTTCATGAATGCATGACTGAATGTTCCGAAGAACTAAGTTTATCACAAAGAGAATGCATTTCTGATGCATAATTATATAACTGAGATGAAACACAAATGAATTATTGAATATGCAATGGTAATTGATACCAAGTTTATACTGGGAACATGAACATGAAACTGAATACCAAGTTCGTGATGAACACTGATCATGAAACTGAGTAAGCTTAAAGAGAACTGTTACCTTGATCTTGATCTGAGTTGGCGGAGAAGAGGTGAGGATACTTGGTATGCATGTCTACTTCTGCTTCCCAAGTAGCTCCCTCGATGGACTGATTTTACTAAAGAACTTTAACTAGAGGGACATCTTTGTTCCTCAATCTATGAGTCTGATAGTCTAAGATTTTGACTGAAATCTCTTCATAAGAGAGACTGTTCTGAACATCAATGCTCTGAATAGAGACTACAAATGGTGAGTCACCTATACACTTCTTTAGCAAAGAAACATGGAAGACTGGATGAACTAAGGCTAGATATGAAGGCAATTTGAGCTCATAATCTACCTTTTTCCAAAACAACTGAGAATCTTGAAGGGACTGATTTATCAGGGACTGAGCTTCCCCTTCTTACCGAATCTCTTCACTCTTTTCATGGGAGAGATCTTTAGATAGACATGATCACCAACTTCAAACTCGACATCTTTTCTATGAATATCTGCATAAGACAACTATCGGCTCTGAGTAGCCCGGAGTCTTTCTGTTATTAACTGGACTTTTTCTAAGGCGTCGAATACTAAGTTAGGACCTATGATTAAGGCCTCACTAACTTTAAACCAACCAATTAGAGATCTACATCTCCTACTATAGAGAGCTTTGAGTGAAGCTATCTAAATACTAGAATGATAGATATTGTTGTATGCAAACCCAATCAAAGGCAAGTGGTTATCCCAACTTCCCTTGAAATCAATTACACACACCCTTAGCATATCTTTTAAAGTCTGAATGGTCCTTTCAGCTTGACCATCTGTCTGAGGATGGAAGGTTTTACTGAGATAAACTTGGGTACTGAAACCCTTTTGGAACACTTTCTAGAAATAAAAGGTGAACTGGAAACCTCTATCTGAGATAATGGACAATGGAATACCGTGCAATCTGACCAACTCCTTGATGTAGAGTTTGACATAATCCTCAGCTGAATAAAAGGTATGAACTGGAAGGAAATGACCTGATTTGGTCATTCTATCTATAATGACCCATACTTAATTATGCTAATGACGAGTTTGAGGCAAACCCATCACGAAGTCCATGTCCATAACTTCCCACTTTTAAGTAGAAATACTGAACTCCTGCATGGACCCACTAGGCTTATGATGCTCTATATTAACCTGCTGACATGTAGAGTACTTAGCCACAAACTCTGCAATGTCTTTCTTCATCTCACTCCACCAATAGATTTCCCGCAAGTTGTGGTACATCTTTGTGGCCCCTGGATGAATAATGTAGTGTTCACCATGCGCTTCTATAAGAATTCATTGCATTAAGTCATCTACACCTGGAACACAGAGATGACCCTAACAACAAAGAACACCATCTCCCCCTTAGGAGAAAACCTCTATTTTTTTATCCTGGCTGATTCTTTCAACTTGACTAGGCTGGGATCTCTATCTTGCTTTTCTTTGACCTCGGAAACTAGAGATGATTCTAAACTACTCTGAACACATACACCACCCTTTAAAGAATCGACTAAGCGAATGCCTAGTCTGGCAAGCTGATGGACTTCTTGAGCTAACTTATTCTTACTATCCTCCACATAAGAAACACTACCCATGGATAGCCTACTAAGAGCATCGGCCACTACGTTGGCCTTGCTCGGATAATAGAGGACACTCATGTCATAATCTTTCAAGAGCTCTAACCACCTATTACGAGCTCTAACCACCTTCTCTGACGAAGATTGAGATCTTTTTGAGAAAAGACATTCTAAAGACTCTTGTGATCTGTAAATACATCTACATGAACTCCGTAGATATAATGCCTCCAAATCTTCAAGGCAAAGACTACGGCTGCTAACTCAAGATCATGAGTAGGATAATTTCTCTCATGGGATTTAAGATTTCTGGAGGCGTAGTCTATGATCTTACCATGCTGTATGAGGAAATAACCCAAACCTACTCTGGATGCATCACAATACACCACAAACCCATCTGAACCATTTGGAAGAGCTAAGATTAGGGCTGAGGTAAGTCGAGTCTTCAACTCCTGAAAACTCTTCTTGCAAGGGTTTGGCCACTGAAACTTGACTTTCTTCTGAGTCAATCTGGACATAGGGGATATAATAGATGAAAATCCTTCAACAAATCATCTATAATAGCTAGCCAAACCAAGAAACTCCTGATATATGATGGAGAGACAGGGCAAGGCCAGTTTCTTACTGTTTTAATCTTTTAATGATCTACTCTAATGCCATCACCTGAAATGATGTGACCAAGGAATGCTACTGACCGTAGCCAAAATTCGTACATACTAAATTTGGCAAATAACTAATGATTTTTGAGAGTCTGAAGTACTGTTCTGAGATGGTTTGCATCATCACGCTCAGTGCGAGAATAGACTAGAATATCATCTATGAAGACTATGATGAACATGTCCAAGTACTGCTTGAACACGTGGTTCATCAAGTCCATGAAAGTTGTTGGGGCATTGGTGAGATCAAATGACATGACTAAGAATTCAAAGTGACCATACCGAGTATCAAAATCTATTTTTGGAATGTCACTTTCTCTAACTCTGAGCTGATGATAGCTAGATCTGAGGTCTATCTTAGAGAAAGAGTTGTCACCCTGAAATTGGTCAAGCAAATTGGAAAGAGGATACTTGTTCTTGACCGTGAACTTATTGAGTTGATGGTAATCAATGAACATTCTGAGACAACCATCTTTTTTGCTCACGAATAAGACTTATACGCCCCACGGGAAAATGTTGGGTCTGATGAATCCCTTATCTAAGAGATCGTTCAACTGTTCTTTCAATTCTCTGAGTTCTGCTGGTGCCATTCTATATGGCGGAATGGATATAGGCTGAGTTTCTAGAAGGAGATCAATACCAAAGTCTATTTCCCTTTCGGGAGGAATTTCTGAAAGATCTTCAAGAAAGGCATCTGACTATTCATTTACAACTAGAACTAATTCAAGACTTGGAGTCTCGGAACTAGAATGTCTAACATGAAAAAGATGGTAAACACATCCCTTAGATATTATTTTCCTTGCTCGGAGGTAGGAAATAACCTGACCCCTGAAAGTGGATGCACTACCCTTCCACTCAAGGATGGGTTCATTTGGAAACTGAAACTGGACTATTCTATTTCTGCAGTCGACTGTGGCATAGCAGGATTGAAGCCAATCCATGCCGAGAATGACATCAAAATCAGTCATCTCTAATTTGACTAAGTCTACTAAAGTGACTTTCTGAAATATCATAACCGAGCAGTTCTTGTATACCTACCGGGCTATGATTGTTTTGCCGATTGGAGTAGAGACTGAGAAGGGCTCTGCTAGAATTTCGAGATCGATTCTGAAATCAACTGCTATATAAGGAGTAAAAAAAGACAAGAAAGCTTCTGGATCTAGCAAAGCGTAAACATAAACATGAAAGATCTATAACGTACCAGTAACTACATCAGTAGAGTTTTCCTGATCTTGTTGGGTCTGAAGAGCATATAGTCTATTTAGGCATTGCCCGCTAGTAGCACTGGTGATGGCACCCTACTGATTCGGGCTATCGAACTAAGATAAGGAGTGGAGATGACTCTGATAACCTGATTGAGAGCAGTCTCTAACTGTCACGACCCAAATTGGGGCCCTAGCCGTGACGAGTATCCCAAACCATAAAGGCTCAAAACACCTCTATCTGTCTGGTAGTCATGCACATAATTCATATGATAAAAAAAATGCGGAAGATAAAAAATATTATGGAAACATGGTCAGGAATCATACGAAAGCAATAATGGGGAATAATGTCCCAAAATCTCAACACATCTCTATAATGTCTGCGAAATCTCTACTACATAACTAAAACAAATATCTATCTAAAAACTAGGACAAAGCCCCTAGTAGACCCAAAACTAATAAATGATAAATAAAACTACCAGATATCAGGCCTTCCAAAATATAGAAGGCTCACCAAGTGACTCTGCGAATCTGTCTGACGAAATCTACTGATTTTCTGGACCCGTAGACAGTGCCTCCGAACCTGGGAGGGAAGGTGGTCAATACAAAAGTACTGGTACACAAGATATCAAAACAAAACATAATATTTTTATAAAATATAGTTGAGAGCCATTATAAATCAGTTTCATATCACATTATTTGAAAACACATAGGCATAATGTAATTGTTTTCAACAATAATGCAATGCAGCTAAGCTAGGTGGAATACCCTACATATCACATTATACCAACTGTCAAACCTCGATTGCCGCCGAGATTAGAGTATAAGTGAGGGGAAGACATACAAGACCACACAGTAGGGTGTCTCGACCCAATGGTAGTGCAAAATATTACAAAGCAGGGCTCCTAACCATAATCTCAATTTGGGAATGACATAAAGTCAGGTACGCAAGATCACAAAGCAGGGTACCAAATTTCCGTGTCGGCAAACACGGTTTCCAACGATGAGCCCTTACACTCAAATGCCTTCTTCGGGCATCCACCTATCTCATGAAAAATCAATGCATTCAAATTTCATCTGATTCAATCACATATCATATTCTGTAGGGTATCATCATACCCTACTTGCAAGCCATTAATATCACATCACTTTTCTCATTCAACCATTGTATTCAAAATGTTTCAACACAAATAGCCCTCTCATGTTCAAGTCAAAATCATATTAATTCTCAAAATATTTCAGGTAATGCTTTTCAAGATGTTTTCAAACAATTTACATCATATGAACATTTAAAACAAACTCACATCAAAAGAGGGATTCCATATCATTCATGCTCTCAAGTTAACATATTTTTTGAATACATACATATACATATATCATATATCAAATCACTTTGGAATTAGGCTTAAAGACCAAATCAATATCATAAAGATACTTGAAACATGTTTATATTCATAATTTTAACACCCCCATTTTTAAAACATGAATTTTTAAGCCCATGAGATTTTTTAGATAACCCCACATACCTCTATATGCGAATATGATAGGTGCTTCTTGAAGCCTACATTGCGGACATTCCAAATCTTCAATTTGTTTTGAAAACCCATGGTTGAATCTTGAACTACTTGGGTTTTTATTTTGAAACCCTAGAGAGAGTTCTTGAACAATTTTGATGAATGAAGGTGTATTTTGGGGTGTTTGGGAACTGAATTTCATGTTTATGGCTAAATAAGGGTGGGAAAAGGACCATTTTGCCCCAAAAATGGTGTGTTTAAGTCACTTAAAACCTTTACATAGGCGCCGCCTATGCTATCGCCTATGTTTACATAGGCACCACCTATGCTATCACCTATGTTTTCTAGGGGCCATGTGCGATTGGTTAGGCGACGCATACTACTTTGAAAGGCCATAACTTCTTGCTCGAGTGCTGGATTTAAGCAAAATTGGTATCATTGGAAAGATAACTCAAAGACCTATCATTTGACACATAGTAGGCTCTCTAATTTGACATGTATAAAGAGTTATGATCGATGGAAACTGACACAAATTACAATGTCTACTAAAACTTAATCGATCAAAATAGTTTCAACTCGTCCTTGAGTTGAAAGACCTCTAAGGTCTAAATTCATGCTTGAATGGATTCACATACTACGCAAATAATTAACATGCCATATTGGCATAGGATTTATGGCTTCGAGATTATCAACACATCGGTATCATGGTCTATATTGTAGCCCAAAATACGGGGCGTTACATTATCTTCCCCTTGGGATCATTCGTCCTTGAATGATGGATAGAATGTCGAAGTCTTAAGGGTATGGGATAATGCGGACATGATATGTTCCCTAAGAAAGAATACACTGATGTGAAACATAACTATAAGTTTGGAACTACGGATGTTTTAAATGCTTATGCCAAACTTGCATATCCAAGGCATGGAATACACAACTGAAGCGACTCATAGGCTGAATTCTCATAATGAATCATGCATATCTAATGCATGGATTTGTTATTGAGTTGTTCTCATGAACGCAAAACTGAATACACTAATAAGATGAACTTTTCTAATGAACATGCATTTCTAATGCATGTATATCTGGCTGAACTGACATATGACGTATGACTGAATACACAATGATAACTGGTGCAAAGCTTGTAATAAAAATCTATGCATGCAGCTGAATGGGGTATCTCCCCCTTGGGACCCTATGTCCCTCTATGAATGCTCAATTCACTAAGATACTCGGAAAACTGAGGCGATTCATAGGGCACCTACAAATTGAATCATAACTGACCATCTGGAATCTGAATTTAATGCATGATGCATGAACTGGGCTATACTCATAACTACTGGTATACTCTATCTTGGAATAGTAGCATGTATGAGATTTCGAGTAGCATGAATAAGTGCAAAGATGAGAAAACAAGTCATGCAAATCTAAATGCTAAACTGACTTATTGGCCATAAAGACTGAATTATACTACACCCTCATACTTAACTGGAGTATCTCTTCAGCACAATTCTCTAAAGAAATTCTAGCGGTAATAGGGAGCCATGAATCTTGGGTATGGATTACACAAGACATCCAACTGAGGAAATCACAACATTGACACTACTCTACAGTCTGGAATATAGACATATAACTTCTAAATTAGGATAGAATTTTCAGACCTTTGGCAATACAACTTCTTACTTTCAGGCTTAGCGCACTTCTCGAATATCCCTTAACTTTACTATTCACTATAAATATCATATTCATTCAACTCAGCTTAAAACTCTCATATGAGCATTGACAAATCTTTCTACTAATGTCGGAAATAACTTAATCCCTTCGTCGTGATCAAGCCCAACTCTAAGTCACCAAAAATACAACATGCCAGACCATACTATTATTCTAAAACATATGATGCAATCTTCTATATCTCTTTTAAAGATCACATCCTAAGTATAACATCTCTTACCACTTCAATGACTACTTTGAACTCTTAATATGAAGTCGCTAATGCATATTGCGACCTTCTTCTACAATCCTAAAATGTCATTCAAGCCTAATTTAAAACCACATGTTAACTCCAAGGCAATCACCCATAAATACATACTTCACATAGTTTCTAAACTATTATCAATATAACTCCCATGCGCTATCCTAAAATTATACACACACCAACTTTTCCACTAACCATCATAGGTATCAAAAACTTGGCTCCAAATCTTACTTCATACTTATGGCCTTATCTAAATAAGCATACTATGATCTTCTATCAACAACATTTACATCATCACCACTATCATTGCATAGGAAGGGTCACTAAAAGGTTAAAACATAAGACCCTCAAGTGTGAAAAGATCTTTATATAGGACTGAGCACACTATAAAGAGTGAGTACATGCATCATGAGTTGCATGAACTCAACTAGAGTTCCTAACATAAGGAATGTGATTCCGACTACTTGAATGAACTAGAACTCGTTATCTTAAAACTGGAAGAGTACGTGACTCTCTATCATATACCGGAATCATGAACTATGATCACGAAACTGAATCGTAAGGTATGAGTAAGCATCTGGATAACTAAAAAAATACTGAGGTAGGAATGGGTTGAGATGCACCCTCACTTTTTGATGTTCTAAATCATACTGCATCACTACTAGAATCTGAGAGCCTTACTTGGTCGTTCGTTCTATCATCTCCCCCTCAGTTTCACGTCATCATCTAGAGTTTGGGAGATCCTTTACCAGATTATAACTGAACTACACTTACTACACTCTAGGGTCTAAAAAAAATTACAATGCATATCATAGAGCTTAACTCGAATGACTACCTTCTGGGATACATTAGTTTGCACACTTATTTATATCGGTTCAACCTTCATAACTCAAACTTAGATTCTAACACTTAACATGGATATCACCAAGCCTTTGATGAACCAAACCACTTTCCACATAGCGTACTAATATCGCTACTCCCAACTTATGCCTCATTACTATGAGAATCAAGATCATATAAAAGGCTCAACACTATCAATCAAAACTCTTTAACCTAACTATTTAGACCCCATATAACGTCTACTAGTCTTTACCCATCTAGCAACTCAACGGTATTACTAGCCACACGTAATATGTAATAGCCTTAGAAAGAATGCTTCAACCTCATGTCACCTTAGGCATACTTCTACATCACATATACAATATCATACATCACTGTGAATCAAATAAACTTAATCTATTGCATGCACCATTCAATCCTATTAAGTCACTTCTATACAACTAGTATTCATTAACTAAGAAATCTTCACATCCACCTTCATGGACATCAACTATTCAAACTTAATATCTAGTGCTATGAATGATTACAACCCAACCTTACACCAAATTTTCACTTGGAAACTAAAATAAACATCACGAAAAACTAGTGTACTAGAACTTCATAACCACAATAATCGATCATGACCTAACGGTTTTCCTTATCATAATCCATTAGCATGTACTATTTCAGCACCTCAAGCCTACTAATTTAATCCCACAAAATATACATCATCAAACTCTTGCCATTATTTACCACCACACCATTTAAATTCAAGCCTATAGTTTAGTATCAATCATCTACCACCAATAAAGAATGCAACATAATATAAATATACTAATCCATCAAATTGGGACATTCTACCCAAATATCTCAAAATTCTACTACATACCTTCTCACAAGTAGTACTAGTTTACAACTACCAATGAAAAGAGGGTCAAGGGGGTTAAAGCCTCATAATAGACATGGTTAACCTTATCCTTATATTATAACCCCATACAATCGTATCTACTTATACTACTTTCTCATATCATAACTACTTACCCAAGCATACATTTACACTACCTTCAAGGTCCATAACAACCATGAGTCTATACTTATAACCTACTTGCTAATTTGGCCATTTTCATACTTCAAGCAAGGACAATTCACCTCGCCTAATAACTCCTTCTCTATCTTCTACTAATAAACTAACACACAAGGATGAATCATCTCTTTACCGGCCCAATCTCATGTAACCAGATGCAGCTAAACATACATAAACCTACACAAGAACAACAAGTTGGACAACAAGTTGCTAGTGAATCAAAATAGGCCTCACACGGCTTTATTGGACTTTGCTTTTGTATTTTGAATAAGAAAATAGGATGAATGACAAGTCAACTATGCTAGCGAATCGAAATAGCTCCACACGGCTTCACTAGACTTTATTTTTTAACAACAGCCCCACACGGCTTCACTAGACTTAATTTTTCAACAACACTTTGATGACAATATTTCATGAGATAGAGATTTAATACGGAATATTCAATGAACTAAGTATATACATCTTACTCTGTATAAATAAAATCGGAGTCAAACACTTCCTCCATAGACTACCATACTGTCCACACATGCTGCTACCTACCAAATTAGTTTATCACTATAAAGGGGTAAATCATCCTCACTCTGACTTCTAACTTTGTGAATTCAAATCACCAACTTCTTGGCCTAATTTAATTACCAATAGGTCATGAAAACAATACTTTAACACACACTACTATTCGGGTGGAAATACAGTTCCAATACTCTGCTAAACCTTATTACCTCTAAAGCGTGACACTGGAAACATAAGTTCAGAAAAGAACTAAATACACTTAATATTGTAGGCTAAAAAGCATGATTTTATCAAAATCAAGGTTCACACCAGAACCAACACCTTCTGAAGCACTAACGGACTCTTCTCAAGTCCTTGCAAAAATCTTATATGATTTGATCAGAATGAACCATACTATTTAGACTCTAAATTTCTATACTTGAATTGGCCCAATGATGAGACATGTCTAAGAATGTTTGAGTAAGGAAAAAATTGGGATGACTGTTACTTTCGTATGGGCGACACCATATCATGAATTTGAGTATGAAAGAGGAGCATTCTGACTCTATTTCACAAACTAGAACATTAAGAAAGAGAGACATTCCTAAACGCCTAGTACCCTCCTATTTATAAGTATGGCGTGCTACACACCCATCAATAAGACTCTACCCAATGCGATTTTGCAGACACCCTGGGACCATGAACCATGCTTTGATACCAAGTTTGTCACGACCTGAACCGGGGCCCTGGCCATGATGAGTATCCCGAACTATAAAGGCCCAAAACTCCCCTATCTATTTGGTAATCATGCATATAATTCATCTGATGAAAAAAATACAGAAGACAAAAAATATTACAGAAACATGGTCAGGAATCATACCAAAGCAATAATAGGTAATAATGTCCCATAATCTCAACACAACATCTCTATAACATATACGAAATCTCTACTACATGACTAAAATAAATATCTATCTGAAAACTGGGACAAGACCCCCAGTAGACCCAAAACTAATAAATGATAAATGAAATTACCAGATATCAGGCCTTCCGAAATATAGAAGGTTCACCAAGTGACTATGCGAATCTGTCTGAGGAAATCTACTGATATTCTAGACCCCTAGACTATGCCTCCAAACCTAGGAAGGAAGGGAGTCAATACAAAAGTACTGGTACACAAAAATATCAAAACAAAATATAATATTTTTATAAAATATAGTTGAGAGCCATTATAGAGCAGCTTCATATCAAATCATTTGAAAACACATGGGCATAATGTAATTGTTTTCAACAATAATGCAATACAACTGAGCTATGTGGAATACCCTATATATCACATTTACACCAACTGTCAATCCTCGGTTTTCACCGAGATTAGAGTATAAGTGAGGGGAAGACACACAAGATCACACAACAGGGTGTCTCGACCCAATGGTAGTGCACAAGATCACAAAGCAGGGCACCAAACCATAGTCCCAATTTGGGAATGACATAAAGTCAGGTACGCAAGATCACAAAGTAGGGTACCAAATTCCTATGTCGACAAACATGATTTCTAGCGATGAGCCCTTACACTCAAATGCCTTCTTCGGATATCCACCTATCTTATGAACAATCAATGCATTCAAATTTCATTTGATTCAATCACATATCATATTCTATAGGGTATTGTCATACCCGACTTGTAAGCCATTAATATCACATCATTCTTCTCATTCAACCATTGTATTCAACATGTCTCAATACAAATAGCCCTCTCATGTTCAAGTCAAAATCATATCAATTCTCAAAATATTTCATGTCATGCTTTTTAAGATGTTTTCAAACAATTTACATTATATGAACATTTAAAACAAATTCACATCAAGAGGGGGATTCCATATCATTCATGCTCTCAAGTTAACATATTTTTTGAATACATGCATATACATATATCATATATCAAATCACTTTAGAATTAGGCCTAAAGACCAAATCAATATCATAAAGATGCTTGAAACATGTTTATATTCATAATTTCAAAACCTCCATTTTTAAAACATGAATTTTTAATCACATGATATTTTTGAGATAACCCTACGTACCTCTATATGAGAATATCATAGGTGCTTCTTGAAGCCTACAGTTGCGGAGATTCCAAATCTTTAATTTGTTTTGAAAACCCATGGTTGAATCTTGAACTACTTGGGATTTTATTTTGAAATCCTAGAGAGAGTTCTTGAACAATTTTGATGAATGAAGGTGTATTTTGGGGTCTTTGGGAACTAAATTTCGTGTTTATGGCTAAATAAGGGTGGGAAAATGACCATTTTGCCCCAAAAATGGTGTGTTTAAGTCACTTAAAACCTTTACATAGGAGCCTCTTATTTTATTGCCTATGTTTACATAGGCACCACCTATGCTATCGCTTATGTTTACATAGGCGCCGCTTATGCTATCGCCTATGTTTACATAGGCGCCGCTTATGCTATCGCCTATGTTTACATAGGCGCTGCCTATGCTATTGCCTTTATTTATATAGGCACCGCCTATGCTATTGCCTATATTTATATAGGTTCCGCCTATGCTATCGCCTATGTTTGCATAGGTGCCGCCTATGCTATCGCCTATGTTTACATAGGCGCCGCCTATGCTATCGCCTATGTTTTCCAAGGGCCATGTGTTATTTGTTAGGCAATGCATACTACTTTGAAAGGCCATAACGTCTTGCTCGAGTGCCGGATTTTAGTAAAATTGGTATCGTTGGAAAGCTAACTCAAAGACCTATGATTTGACACATATTAGGCTCTCTAATTCGACATATACAGAGATTTATGGTCGATGTAAAGTGCCACAAATTACAACGTCCACTAAAACTTAATCAATCAAAATAGTTTCAACTCGTCCTTGAGTTGAAGGACCTCTATGGTCTAAATTCAAGCTTGAATGGATTCACATACTACGAAAATAATTAACATGCCATATTGGCATTGGATTTACAGCTTCAGGACTATTAACACATCGGAATCATGGTCTATATTGTAGACCAAAATACGGGGCATTACACGAACTCTATAGCCTAGGTTGCCACAACCAAAACAGACATCGCTGCCAGCTCTGCAAGCTCCCTTGTAGTTCTTACCATAAGTCTAACAAAGGGGATTAGTTCGGGCATTGCTGACACTACCCTTAAAACTTAGAGCCTGGAAATCTATATCTGAACTTAGGAGCTAGAGCAATGGCTAAAGAAGGAGCTGGAACTGATGACTTAGGACTAAACTGAGAACGGTTTCCTTCTTCTTATTTAGGCTAACTAAAATTGAAGCTACCTGTCCTAGCTTTCTTATTCTATTTTTCCCTCTTCTTAATCTTCTGCTCCTCTATCTGTTGAGCATGGTTTGTAAGTATGGCTAAAGTCATGTTACTATTTATCATGGAGGATCTGTACTCATTAATCATGCTATTATTTCTGAAGCTAACTAACTCATCTTGGCTTTGTTGTCTACAACCACATAAGGGGCATATCTGGCTAATTGAGTAAACTCTAGAGAATACTCTTTCACCATTATATTGCCCTACGTGAGGTTAATGAATTATAGTACCTTAGCCTCTCTAAGCTCTTGGGGAAAGAATCGATCTAAAAATGCAGTGACAAACTCCTCCCACTCTATAGGACCTGCATCATCTGACCTTTCTGACTTTCACTATTTGAACCAAGTATGAGCCACATCCTACAACTAGTATGCGACTAACTTAGCACTCTAAACAGTAGTCATCCCCATGATATTTGTCACTTTCAAAACTTGATCAATAAATTCCTGAGGGTCTTTATCTACTTTTGACCTATGGGAGGATGGAGGATTCATTCGGGTAAAGTTTCAAATCCTAGCTGCAGCTGAGTTAGCCACTGGGTTGCCTGGAATGATAGTTGGTCACTCATTATGGGCAACTACTGACTGAGCAAAAGTGGTAAATATGTTCCTGAACTCTGCATGACAAACATGATCACCTAAAGGTTCTTTCTTCAGGCTAAAGGGTTGACTAATTTCTTCTCTGAGGAGGCATATTCTAAAATAAAGAGAAGAAGTAGATTAGACTGAAAGATAGACTTGTGATTATGCTCACTGGCTCGACATGAATACTAAAAGAAGGGAAACTATTCCTAAACATCTCATAGTCTCTTGAACATAAATGTGGTGTGCAACACACCCATGTACAAAACTACTAGATGTGACTTTCAGACTTCCTAGGACTCTATTGAAACCTTTGTCTCTAATACCAAGTATGTAACACCCCAATTTGTTGAACCGGAATGCTACATGGTGCTCATGACCCCATAGGACCACAAGCTAACCCATGACTGATATCCCTACCTGTATACTGCATAATATAATAAAATAATGCAGAAACATGTATTGAAAATCCATAAGGTTTAATACTGAACATAACATGGATGAGATAACATCTGTGGGGTAATACAATAAACAAAACAAAATTGTAAACACTAAAGTCTGAAACATAATAGTCTGTATCTAGTCTAAAAGCCTCTACTGTCTGAATAATCTAAATAAGGAGTTGATGGGACATGTCCCCAACTAACTCTAAATAATAACTACTCAATGAAATAGTAAATAAATAATCATGTCCTCAGAGGATGAGGACTCACTTCTATTCTGAAAATTGAGACTGGAATTTACTGTTGATCTGGAACTTGTGTCTCTGAACCTATGGTGTAACATAAAAAGAAAGAACCATAGTGCAAATGTGTTAGTACATTGGAATATACTGAGTATGCATGTGAGGTAGGCTATATGCAAGGGTTAACATACCTGAATAATACTAACTGACTGTCTAACATGAACGTGAGAATGCATACCTAAATATGTAACATTAACAGACACTGTTATATCGTGATTACCAAATCTAAATATTGATGATATGACATACTAATAACTAATTTAATTGATATCATAAATAGTTGTATCTAAATGTAATTGATAACATGGGTGACTGTATTTAACATCCCTAAATTTGATGGAACTATCTGAGTTCCTTACTATAGCTGAGTCAACTGTATCTAACAGTCTTAAATCTGAAGAACTATCTGAGTTCTTTTACTGAGATAGGTACTAAAACTTTGGGAGGTATTATTTAACTAACATGCCCCTGATACGCCATTATGGCTGAGTTGGGGTCCAATCTGTTCCCCAATTAGAAGGGTGTCAATACCGCGCCACTAGTAAGGATAAGCTGTGGGCAACCCTTATCTGATAGTGTCCCCAAAAGAGAATAATGGGGCCCTTATCTGATAGTGCTTATCCACCTCATCAACCCTCATCAGATAGTATTGATCACTCAACCTATGCTGGCTACATAGTTTTAGAACGTAAGGATGACTTCTAAGGATCACACATTATCTGATAGTGTATGTCCCCCTCCTTGGTTCACTCAATGCTAATTCCTACTCTCATCTGAATAGACACTAAACATGATTTACTGAACTGAACATGAGATGGGTTACTAAGTTTGTTGACTGATGAAATACTACTGATATCTGATAATGGACTGAGTCATGAGATCATGGAGATTTTCCCTGAGTCATAAGACTATCTGAAGTCTAAAGATTCATTACTTGACTGAGAGTATCGTGAAAACATGACATGGCTCTAGGTAAACATCTAATGTTTTGGGTACATGTACCCCCAGGACTCGATGGAAGGAAACTGACAAAGCATGACTTACTTGAATACATAATAATCATCATAATACATTTACTGAAGCATTTATCAAACATGTGATAGGAATAAGCTTGTACGTATATGGGGATTTCATGATATCATGCTAATTAGACACTTTCCCATTATATATACATTCAACCAAACACATAGTAGGCTTAGAATGTATAAACACCATCATACAACAATTAACTGTTGTGATTCAATTCTAATTTAATCATTCAATGGTTAGTCCTAGGGTTTCATGAATTTATACCGATACAAAACAACCCATATGGAATTTAACTCTCATTCATGGAATACAATTCAATTACTCATTATCAACATGAACAAAAGAAGCCCAATCATGAAATTCATAAGAAAATCCATAACTTGAATTTAGAAAACGGATTCTCGGGCTTTATGGATGAAAGGAGTCCATGAATAAACACTATGCATACCTTAGTTTGTGATTTTGTGAAGATTAGTAGTGAAAACTTCTTGAATTTGAATCCCCAATAGAAACCCTAGCTTGTTCTTGAGAGAAACTTGAAAGAAAATGGTATATTTTGGGTGAAGAATGGCTAAATCATGTGTTATTAGGTTTAAATAGGGGTAGGAAATTGACCCTTTTAACCCTGGACATGTCATTTAATTCCAGTAAAATTTTCCCAAACTGGGCCTCTAGAATGACACTTCGTTATCGCATCATGTCACTAGAAATTTACAATTGGGAAATTCAGGTATGGTGCGACGCGGAGCCATAGCGGTTCCCCTTTCTTTGTAACCTGAAACTTTGGCACGACGTGGGTCAAATCTGCTTGGACACTGGAAAAAGTACAATTCAAAATTTGAGTGCTGGCACGATGCTCCATAATCATGGACACCTATTGGAAATTTCCAAATGTCATTTCCTCTTGTGGCGCGATGCGCCACTAACTAATATGGCACTATTTTACGATGGGAACTTGTAATAGTCATGACTTCTTACCCGATAATCAGATTTAAGCAAATCATATATTGATGGAAAGCTTATTGAATTTCCTACATGAAAAAAAGTGAAAATCTTGAAAATTCCTCATGTAATATTTATGATTCACTTTAGAATCTAATACTAGGCATTCTTGGAACAAAATTTTCTAGAAAACTTTAAGGTATTACAGATATGACCTAGGGGAATGAGTCATACCCTTTGGTACAGGTGGTATATTCCAATCATATTCTTACCAGTGTTGGTTTGTGGGATAGATTTAGTTACTGGAATGGGTACGATTTGGGTGGTATGAGTTATATCGATGGATATGTTTTATTTGGATACTTTAATTAACGGTAGACTTAGCAACTTAGTTTGGATTTGAGTATGAGTAGGTAACCGAGAGCTGTAAGCCAAGGTATGAATCGTACCCATGAATCGTACAGTGGACCATGTTCAAACCTCCTAGGATTCTATTCTGACATAGGTACGGTTTATGGGTCCTAGTCGTACACTTGGATACAACTTGAGTTTGGGTGTTTTTTACCATGGATAGTGTTTTTTCCAAGGAGGAAGGCCTAGGGTACAAGAAGTGGGTACTATTCATATAGGATGGGTACAACTCGTAAGTGTCAGTCGAACCCTATGATAGGAATTAAATGTAGTTTAAGTGAGGGCAATCTGGATATTTTCCTACTTATCCTAATAGGGTCCCACAACTTATATTCCTATTGGGAGGTTATTTTCCCTACTATTCTATTCATAAACACTTAGTAAACACTCTTAAATCCTCTCTAGAGTTCTTGGGCAAAGAAAGTTAGGGTTTCATCTTAAGGAGTAAATTTGGGCTTGTCTTGGTGATTTCTCTCCACTATCTTCTTGGTTTAAGGAATGTTATCTTCCCGCATTGTTAGTTCCAACAAAAGGAATAATTTTATACAATATTTTCATAGTTTGAATGTTGTATCATTTTGGGTTTTCAAATATTATTTGGGGATTTTAGTTATAAATGTTTGGTTATGGTTTTCTTATGCTTTCATTATGTTTTAATGGAGGTTTTGGATAATTGGATTGCATGGAATAGTGATTGCTAATGATTTTGGTTTTGGAAAAACTATTCTGCCAATATGTTTGATAAAATGCCTATGATAATGATTTCACTATGTATTTGGATTTCTAAAGGAACTATTGCATAGTTTAAACTTGGTAATGGAACCCTAAATGGTTTAAATGGTTTTGGAATGGTTTGAATTAATAATTATACTTATGGTTTATAAGGAAATCCCTCAAGTTAATATGGTAATGAATACTTGTGGGGTATATGGGAATCCTCTAAGTAAATTAGATAATAGGGTCTATGGGTAAATAGGAATCCTTTAATCTCTAAAAGGTTTGTCTAAGGACAATACTTGTAAGTTATAGTAGGTAAGATGATACTACTATGTATATCCTCGATTAATAATAATGGTTTGGTTGTTTGGAATAAAGTTTTAATTGGGAAATAAAGGCGGGGTATGATAGCTTACCGTGAAGTGAGGAGTCCAACGGATGAACAATGTAAACTCGTATTTGTCGACATGAGGGGTAGGTCATGGAGACCTTACATGATACTATGAGGTATATAGGAATCCTATACGTACACTATACATATGTATCATAGAGGGTGAAGGATACTTAGGAATCCCTAACTCTTATGATATCTCTGGTTTATGTGGCTACATGCATCAAGGCCTGTTTAGGGGGTTACACTGGATGCATATAGCCCGTGGGTGGTTAAGGATGGTTAAGCTACGCAAAGCATGCTAAACCTGGTTTATTTTACCGACATGGTTATATATAAATATGTGTAGTTTGTATGCGTATGGATGGTTTACTTTGGTTTGATTAATTGGAATTATTTTATTCTTATCTTGAGTTCATGCTAGTATTCACCCGTTAACCCATCTTTTAGTGGTTGTATCCCCATGTGATGTAGGAACCAACGTTCTACTCTTTCCACTTAGTGATCAGACTTTGGGATTAGCTATTAGATTAAAGTGGTAAGCTTTTATCTTTTTGAAAGGCATCATTTCATAGATGCTATTTATACTCTAATTTATTTATGAATACTAGTTTTGGCTATGGTCGGGGGCATGTCCGAACTGGATTTTGGTATTTGTTTTGATTAGAGGCTTTTGTGGAACTACAATGGGTTCACATAGGGGGAATCAAAATTAGTGTCAGCCTTAGTATTGGCATTGGTGATGGGGCTGACATCATTGGACCAAATTTCTTACTATTCCATTAAACTTTATTTTGGGATTATTTAGTTATTAATGGATTTTATTTAGTTATGGTTGGATCTATGGTTTGGTTTAGCTTAGTACGATTGGATGGTTGGTATGGGGCGGTTAGACTCGATTGCACTAGTCTTGGTAATAGATATACCCCAGAGTCTATAATTTGGAATGTTATTCTATCTTGTTATATGTTTAAAATTTATCCAACTCAGGGCAGGCGACTGGAGGTTGGGTTGGGTGACAGGGTTGTGGTCTTCTATCCCGGTCAGACTTGTGATGCCTATTATGATAAGGTCTATGGTCGGGTCAGGTCAGGTCAATTTTGTATCAGAGCTTTAGGTTTATGTCTAATTAGGAGTCCATACAGTCGTGTTTAGTAGAGTCTCTTAAGGGTTTGTAGCGCGCCACACTCATTAGAGAGAGGCTATAGGGCATTTAGGAATGTTTCACTTTCTTGGTATTCTATTTTCAAGCATGGAGTCTAAGTCCTAGAATTCTTCTCTATTCTTTGGTTGTTCACTTTTCAGACCATACCTTATTGATCTGGAACATAAGGAATTTTTTGTCCCATTTGGGGATAATGTTTATGAGGTACGTTCTAACCTGGCATGCGCACTCATTCAAGGTCTTATCCCTAATTTCTCTGGAGTTCCCTTGATTGCTGCTAGTCGTCCTCAGGGTGAGGTGACTAATGCAGAATTTGGCCAGTTTGTTCACACTATTTTCTCAGTTGGTTACTGCTCAAGCTGAGGGGGATGCACTTGTGGGTTGTGTTCTAAGGCCATAAGGGCTGGCCAATTTATGAAATTGAATCCTCCTACTTTTATTGGTGTAAAGGTGAAGGAGGATCCTTAGGGTTTCTTTAATAAAATTGAGAAAATCTTCAGGGTGATGTAGGCCACAAATATGGAAGGGGTAAACTTTATAGCTTATCAGCTTAATGATGTTGCGTACCAATAGTACCAAGAATGGGATAGGGATAGAGGAGTTGTTGAGAAGATATCCTTATGGAAGGCCTTTTCTAATGCTTTTCTAGATCGCTTTTTTCATCAAAAGCTAAAGAAATCAAAGATGGGGGAGTTTATAAATCTTAAGCAGGGAAGAATATTTGTCATGGAATATGCCTTGAAGTTTCATTAGCTGTCAAAGTATGCCCCTAATTTGGTGGCTGATATAAGAGTGAGGATGAGAGAGTTCACTTTTGGCTATCTCTGAATTTAATCCTTGTAAGCAAAACTACTTTACTTATTAAAGATATGGATATTTTGTGGTTGGTTATCTATATGTAGCAGGTGGAGGAAGAAAAGACGAAATAGACAAAGTTTCAGAAAAGGTAGGGTAAAAGGAGCAGGTTCTCTAAACAGGGTAGAACTCAGCATTAGAGTGGTCTAGATGGCTGCAAATGGTCGAATAAGAATTAGAGGAGTTTTGGTTCCTTATTTATGCTATCTCTCCTTACCCGAAGTAGTTAGGTGATAGGTGTTAGTAGGGTGGTGATAATTTTCGAGTATAGTATGCCTAATCTTAGGAGAGTGGGACTCAATCAACTTTTCTATCCCCTTATTATTGATTTAGTAGTTGTCTTTATTGAATTTTTTGCAATGATGGGAGAGATAGGTGTCTTAAATATGGCCAACCAGGCCAAATGCTCAAGAATTTTCCTATTGGTAAGGGTGCTTCAGGAGTGGTTAAAGCTCTAGTTACTTTATTTTTTGCCCTGTACCTAGTGGTGCAGCTTCTACATTTGATCGTGCTTTTGGTACCAGTACAGGTTAGATATAGCTAAATTCTCTACCTCTGCACCTAGTACAGGTGTAGCTTCCACATTTGCTCCTGCTTTTGGTACCGGTACAGGCCAGCTTTATTTTCTACCCCTGCACCTAGTGTATTGTCTGCTTGATTTGGGGTCCATTTTTTCCCATGTGACCCCATTTGTGGCTAAATATTTTTGTTTTGATCCTAAGGTTTTTTTGAATCCTTTTTCTATTTCCTGGTAGATGACTCGGTTATTGCTAAAAGAGTCTGTAAGGGGTGTGTGGTATCTGTAGGTAGCAAGAAAACCTTGGTAGATCTATTTGAACTGGATATGGTGGATTTTGACATTATTTTAGGGATGGATTTGTTATACTCTTTTTTGCATCCTTAGATTGTCTGAATCATAAGGTTGTCTTTAGGTTCTCTGATGAGCTGGTTATAAAGTGAGAGAGTGGTTCCTTAGCTCCTAGGTATAGGTTTATTTCTTATCTTAAAGCTCTGAGGTTAATCTCTAAAGGTTGTATTTACCACTTGGTCTAGGTTAAAGATTCTAACTCAGAAAGTCCCTTTTTATATTCAGTTCTAGTGGTAAGTGAGTTTTGTGAGGCCTTTTTGGATAATCTTTTGAGTGTTCCTTTGGATAGGGAAAAAGATTTTGATATTGATTTGGTTCTGGACACTCATCCAATATCTATTCCCTCTTATAGAATGGCTTCATCTAAGTTGAGAAAACTTAAGGAGAAACTTAAGGATCTTCTGGATAAGGGGTTTATTCATCCTAGTGTATCCCCATAGGGTGCATCGGTATTGTTCATGCGAAAGAAGGATGGTTCCTTTTAGATGTACATTGACTATCGATAGTTGACTATGGTAACGGTCAAAAACAAGTATCCTCTTCTAAGGATAGATGACTTATTTTATCAGTTGCAAAGTGCCAAGTTCTCCTCTAAGATAGATCTTTGGTCTGGGTATCATCAGCTTAATATTAGGGAGGAGTATATCCTTAAGATGGCTTTTCATACTCGGTATGGTCACTTTGAATTCTTGGTGATGTCATTTGTTTTGACAATTGCCCTGGCAGCATTTATGGACTTGATGAACAAGGTTTTCAAGTAATTCTTGGATCCCTTTGTCATTGTGTTTATTAATGACATTCTAGTTTATTCTAAGAGTGAGATGGATCATGCTAATCACCTCCGTATAGTATTATAGACCATGAAGAAACAATAGTTGTATGCCAAGTTCTCCAAGTGTGAATTTTGGTTGAACGTTGTGACTTTTCATATTCATATTATTTCTAGTGAGGGGATATGTTGGATCCACAAAAGGTTGTTATGGTTAAGAGGTGGAGGAGACCTATGACTTCAACCAACATTTGAAGCTTCTTAGGTTTGGTTGGGTATTATCAGCGTTTGTGGAAAACTTTTTAACGATAGCTGCTTCTTTAAGTAAGTTGACTCAGAAAAAGGTCAAGTTTTCTTGGTTGGATTCTTTTGAAGGGAGATTTGAGAAGCTTAAGGATAATCTAACTTCAACTTTGGTTTTGACATTCCTTTAGGGCAGTGAGGGGTTTGGGGTTTATTGTGATGTATCTAGGGCGGGACTTGGTTGTGTTTGATGCAACATGGAAATGTGATTGCATATGCTTCCAGGAAATTAAAGGTACGTGAGAGGAACTATCCTATTCATGATTTGGAGCTGTTGGCAATTTTGTTTTCTTTGAAAAATTATGGCGGCATTATTTGTATGGAGTGTACGTAGACATTCTTTTATCATACCAGTCTACAGTATGTATTCACTCAGAATAAGTAGAATCTCAGGCAGAGGACATAGTTGGAGCTTCTCAAGGACTATGATATGAGTCTTCATTATTACCCAAGTAAGGCTAACATGGTTGTTGATGCTCTTAGTAGATTATCCATTGGGAGTTTGTCTCATATGGAGAAAGGAAAATGGGAATTGGTGAAGGATATTAACCGTTTGGCCAATCTTGGAGTTTGTCTCTTGGACTCCAAGGGTGGTGGTGTAATGGTTCTGGAAGAGGATAAGTTATCTCTTGGTGTAGAGTTAAGGAAAAGCAAGTGCTACATCCTATCTTGATGAAAATCAATAGTGATATTCGTTGACAAAAGATGATGGTCTTTTGGCTTAAAAATTATACTTGTGGGGTACAACGGAATCCCCCAAGTTAATATGGTAATGAATACTTCTGGGGTACATGGGAATCCCCCAAGTTAATTGGATAATAGGGTCTATAGGTACATGGGAATCCCTTTATATCAAAAAGGTTTGGCTAAGGACAATACTTTTAAGTTATTGTCGGTATGACGATACCACTATGTATAACCTAGGTTAATAATAATTGTATGGTTGGTTGGAAATGGTTTAATTCGTCAATAAAGGTGGGGTATGATAGCTAACCTTGAAGGTGGGAGTCCAACGAATGAACACTGGAAACTCATGTTTGTTCACATGAGGGGTAGGTCATGGCGATCTTTTATGATACTATAAGGTACACAGGAATCCTCTAAGTACACTGTACATATGTATCATGAAGGGTGAAGGGTACTTAGGAATCCCTTACTCTTGCGGTATCTTTGGTTCGTGTGGCTATAGGCTTCGAGCCCGTTTAGGGGGTTACACTGGACCCATATAGACCATGGGTGGTTAAGGATAGTTAAGTTACACATACTCAGTTTAATGCTTTCAAATTCATGCTAAACTCAGTTCTCTTTCCCAGCATGGTTATATATAAATATGTGTGGTTTGTATGCATCTGAATGGGTTACTTGGTTTTATTAAATGATATTATTTTATCCTTATCCTATGTTCATGCTAGAATTCACTTTCTAACTTATCTTCAGGCAGTTGTATCCCCATTCGATGCAGGAATTGGCCGTTCTACTCCACCTGCTTAGCAATCGGACTTCGAGATCAACTATTAGATTGAAGTGGCAAGCTTCCATCTTTTTGGAAGGGTCCATTTCATGGATGCTATTTTATAATCTTATTTATTTATGGATATTGGTTTTGTCTATGATTGGGGCATGTGCCAACCAAATTTTGGTATTATTTTGGTTAGAGGCTTTTGCTGAACTACTATAGGTTTGCATCGGCGGGATCGATATTAGTTTCAGCCTTTGTATTAGCATTGGTATTGCAACTGACATCATTGGACCAAATTTCTAACTAGGATTATTTAATTATTAATGAAACTTATTTGGTTATGGTTGGATCTATGGTTTAGTTTGGCTTTGTACAGTTGTATGGTTGGTATAGGATGCTTGGACTCAATTGGGCCAGCCTTGGTAATAAACCTATCCTAGAGTCTATAATCTGGAATGTCACGCTATCTTGCATATATTCAAAATTCATCCAACACAACGTAGGCGGCTGGAGGTTGGATTGGGTGATGGGGGTGGTCTCTGATCTCAGTCGAACTTAGGATGCCGACTATCACAAGGCCAAAAGTTGGGTCGTGTCAGGCTAACTCGCACTAGGGCCCGACCAGGGGGGTATAATTAGACTCATATAACCCATGTGTAGTTTATGACGGTTAAGGTACAAGCCCAGGTTAAGATTTTAAATGTTCATACTAAGCCTTGATCCCTACCCCGTCATATGTTATATATATAGGTATTTGCATTTGATGGTTTGCATGGGGCTTGACTGATTTTGGATTATCATCCACAGAATTATTTGTTCCCTTTTTCTTGATTTACATGCTAGTGCTCCAACCACTAACCGTCTTTAGACGTTGTATCCCCATGTGATGAAGGATTTGGTTATATTTTTACTCTTCCTGCATAGTGACTAGGATTCTGGTCAGTTCGTTAGTTGACATTGAAGTGGTGAGCTTTCATACAATGGAAGACTACATCACATGTTTTAGTCTCTTATGTCTTAGACTTGTTTAGACTTTTTTTTGGCTATATTACGGGGCATGTCCCGATACTTTATTGGTATTCGGTTTTGTTACAAGTTTTGTTGGATACTATGGACATGGGTATGATAGTTATCTTTTGGTATTGGTTTGGGTATTGTAGAAAGTTTTGGATATTGATTTTATATAGACTTTTGAGTTTATCTTTCATATCTTGGTTTATATTGGTATTCATCCACTTCTAGGAGTCCTCGGTTATATTGGAGTAGGCTAAGGTGGCGATCTCTGGTCCTCAATGGACTTGGGATGCCTATCACAGCCAGTCCATGGTTTGGGTCATGACAGAGTTAGTATCAGAGCCTAGGTTTTAGTATAATGGGGTGTTCACAAAGACGTGTCAAGTAGAGCCTCTTTTCTAGATGTGTAGTATGCCATACTTATAATTGGAGGGCAATGAGGTATTTAGAAATGTTTTCCTTTTCTTGTAGTCTTATTTTCGGGATATAAAGTCTAAGGTATTGAATCTCTCTAATTCCTATTTGTTCTCCTTTCAAATCATGTCTCCTAGATTATTTGATGTTCGTGAAAACTTTTTTTTCCTGACTGAGGACAATATGGACAGAGCTTATCCTACTCTTGGGGTACAAGCCCAGTGTAGAGTCACAACTTTTATTTTTCCCCATGGAGTTTAACCTGTCCCCATTGATCCTTCTTCAGATAGTGGCATTCATACTTAGTCACCTCAAGGAGATATTACTAATGCTAAGTTTCCCCAATCCATTCATTTTTTGACTCAATAGGTGATATTTTAGTCACGTTAGATAGGTTCTAATAGTATTATTGTGAGTTCATCTGAGACCACTAGAGTCGCTAAGTTTATGAGTTTGAGCCCTTTGACTTTCTATAGTACTAAGGTTGAGGAGGATCCTCAAAGCTTTATTGATAATGTGGAGAAGATTTTTTTGGTTATGCATGCTACTGAGGTAGAGGTATGGAATTCACTGCTTATCAGTTTAAGGAAGTAGTGTGCAAATGGTACGAAGAGCAAGAGCGGTTTAAGGGGTGATGATGCTAAGTTTGCTTTATGGGATAATTTCTACAGTTCTTTTCTTAACCGCTTCTTTCCTCAAAAGTTTTGGTAGGTGAAGGAAGAGGAGTTTGTGAATTTGAAGCAAGGCAGGATGACAGTGAAAGAGTATGCCTTAAATTTCCACCAATTATCACAGTATGCCCCTGACCTAGTATCTAATATGAGCACAAGAATAAGGAAATTTTCTTCTGGTTTGTCTTGTGAGTTGATTTTAGAGAGCGAAGCTCCTTGTTTAATAAGGATATAGACATCTCTCGACTTATGGTGTATATGCAACAGGTTGAGGAAGAAAAGAACAAGAAGGCGGATACGGAGAAGAGGTAAAGTAAGAAGCTTTGGTATTCAGAACAGGGTGAAGGTCAGCAATAGAGTGGTAGAGATGGTGGGATGTGGTTAAGAAAAAGTAGGGTAACTTTGGTTCCTACTTGATGGGTAGTGCACCTTATCCCAAGTCATTTGGAGATCATTTATTTCAAAATAGTAATGGCTATAGAGCACTGGGTACCTAATCATAGAACACTAGGGCCCGATTATCTCTGTCATATCCTTCTTGTAGATTTTATGGTCGGTTGCATCATATTTTCTGTGATAAGGGAAGGAATTGATGTTTCTATTATGGTCAGTAGGGACACCTATTGAGGAATTATCCTATGGGTAAGGTTGCTTCTGGGGTGAATAAAGTCCCTGTTTACTCTTCATCAGCTCTTGTACCAAAGGGCACCACTTCTAGCTTTAGCAGTGGTTGGAATTGCTTGTATTCTCTTACTACCTGTTAGGAGTCTGAGGCATCACTGGTGTGTTGAAACTCTTTTTTTTGTGATGTGTATTGTTTGCTTGATCAGGGGTCTACCCTTTCTTACGTGACCCTATTTATGGCTGTGTATTTTGGTTTTGGTCCTGTGTATATTTTGGATCCCTTTTCTGTTTCTACCCCGGTGGGTGACTCTGTAGTTGCTAAGATAGTCTATCAGGGTTGGGTGGTATCTATTGGTGGTAGGGAAACTTTGGTGGATTTATTTTAATTGGACAAGCTAGATTTTAATGTCACTTTAGGGATGGATTAGTTGTATTCTTCTTATGCCTCTCTAAACTATCAAACCCATAGTGTAGTCTTTAAATTCCCTAATGAGCCGATTATTAAGTGTAAAAGAGTTCCTTAGTGCCTAAGGGGAGGGTTATATCATACCTTAGATCCCAAAAATCGATTTCCAAGAGGTGTCTTTATCATTTGGTTCAAAAAAATATTCCAACTCAGAGGGTCATTCTTTACAATCCGTTCCTATAGTTAGGGAGTTTCTTGAGGTCTTCCCTAATAATCTTCCTGGTGTCCCTCCTGATAGGGAATTTGATTTTAGGAGTGATCTTATTCTAGACACTCATCAATTCTTTATCCTTTCTTATAAGATTGCTTCAGCTGAATTGAAGGAGCTTAAGGAGCAGGTGAAAGATCTTCTTGACAAGTGTTTTATCCTCCCTAGTGTGTCTTTATGGGGTGTTTCCGTTCTCTTCATGTGTAAAAAGGATGGATCTCTTCAAATGTGTATTGATTACCATAAGTTGAATAAGGTGATAGTGAAGAATAAGTATCCTTTTTCTAGGATTGAGGATTTGTTTAACCAGATTTAGGGTGCTAAGTATTTCTCCAAGATTGACCTTCATTCAGGTTATCATCAGTTAAATATTAGCGAGAATGATATCTTTAAGACTGCCTTGCATACTCGGTATGGATATTTTGAGTTCTTGGTCATGTTATTTGGGTTGACTAATGCCCCGACGATATTTATGGATCTCATGAACCGGGTATTCCATCATATTTTGGACTTGTTTGTGATTGTTCTTATAAATGATATTTTAATGTATTCAAAGTGTGAGGTGGATCATGCCATCACCTCTGTGTCATGTTTCAGACCCTAAAGTATCAACAATTATATGCTAAGTTTTCTAAGTATGATTTTTGGTTGAATGCTATTACTTTTTGGGTCATGTTATTTCTAGTGAAGGGATCATGGTAGATCTACAGAAGGTTGTGGTGGTTAAGAAGTGGCCATGACCCTTGACTCTAATCGATATTTGGAGCTTCTTGGGTTTAACGGGTTATTATAAAAGGTTTGTGAAGAGCTTTTCATTAATTGTAGCACCTTTTACTAGGATGACTCAAAAAAAGGTAAAGTTTCTGTTGTCTGATGCCTATGAGGGAAGTTTTGAGAAGCTTGAAGATAAGTTGACTTCTGCTCTGGTTTTGACCCTGCCTGAGGGTAGTGATGGTTTCATGGTTTATTGTGATGCATCCTTTGTAGGACTTAGTTATGCTTTTATATAGCATGGAAAGGTGGTAACGTCTGTTTTTTGAAGTTGAAATTTCATGAGAGGAATTATCTGACCCATGATTTGGAGTTTTCGGCTATGGTGTTAGGATTGAAGATTTGGCGGTATTATTTATATGGGGTTCACGTTGAAATATTTTCTAATCATAAAAGCCTAAAGTATGTTTTTGCCTAGAAGGAATTAAATCTCAGGCAGAGGAGATGGCTTGAGTTTCTCAAGGACTACAACATGAGTCTCCATTGTCATCCAGGTAAGGATAACATCATTGATTATGCTATTAGAGGGATATGTATGGGGATTTTATCCCATATGGATGAGAAGAAGAGAGACTTGGTGAGTGGTATTCACCGCTTGGCTAATCTTGGAGTTCATCTCTTTGACTCTGAGGATAGTGGTATGTTTGTTCAAGAAGTGGTAAAGTTATCTCTTAGTGCTGAGGTAAAGGAGAAGCATGAGTTGGATCCTATCTTGATGCAAATAAGGAATGATATGGGTAAGCAGAAGGTGATGGTTTTTGAGATTAGTGGTGATGGTATCTTAAGGTACCAAGGTAGATTGTGTGTTCCCAATGTGGATAACCTACGAGGTAGAATCTTGGTCGAAGCTCACGAGTAGTGGTATTCGGTTTATCCCTGTTCGATGAAGATGTATCATGATCTTAAGGAGATTTATTGGTGAAATAACATGAAAAGGGATGTAGCTAACTTTGTGGCTATGTGCATGGTTTGTTAACAAGTGAAAGCGAAACACTTGAGGCCTAGTGGGTTGTCTCAAGAACTTGAGTTGCCTATATGGAAATAGAATTGATAAATATGGATTTTGTTACCGGTCTTTCGCGGTCTCGAAACCAGTTTGATTCTATTTGGGTCATCGTTGATAGGATGACAAGTCTGCTTACTTTTTACATTAAGGAGTAATTATTCTGCTGAAGATCATG
The DNA here is from genome assembly GCF_002878395.1 of Capsicum annuum. NCBI lineage: Eukaryota > Viridiplantae > Streptophyta > Magnoliopsida > Solanales > Solanaceae > Capsicum > Capsicum annuum. The sequence goes on along the minus strand of NC_061119.1, from coordinate 125,288,887 downwards.
CAAGATTATTTATTCACGTGATTGTGAAGTTGCATGGTGCTTTAGCTTACATTATTTCTTATCGTGGTACTCAATTCTCATATTATTTTTTGTGGTAGTTTCAATGAGGGTTGGGGACTTGAGTGACCCTTAGTATTGCATTCCACCCGTAGACAGATGGACAAGCCTAAAGGACCATTCAAACTTTAGAGGATATGCTTTGTGCTTGTGTAATAGATTTTGGCGATAGTTGGATTGACCACTTACCTCTTATGGCGTTCGCGTATAATAATAGTTATCACTCTAGAATTGGTATGGCTCTATTTGAGAAATTGTATGGTAGGAGGAGTAGATCTCCTATCGGATGGTTTGAAGTAGGTGAGGCAAGGTTGTTCGATCTTGATTTAGTTCATTAAGCAATGGAGAAGGTGAAGGTGATTCGGGATAAACTTAAGACTTCCCAAAGTTTCCGAAAGTTCTATGCGGACGTGAGATAAAGAGAGTTGGAGTTTGATGTAGAAGATTTGGTGATCTTGAAGGTATCTCCTATGAAGGGAGTGATGCATTTTGTAAAGAATGGGAAGCTCAATTCCCATTATGTTGGTCCTTATTTGATCTTGAAGAAAGTAGGAAGTGTTTTTTATGAGTTAGAATTGCCCACGAGTTTGAGTTTTATTCGCCCGGTGTTTCATGTGTCTATATTGAGGAAATGTATGGGTGTCCCTTCCGCGGTGGTGCCTATTGAGAATGTTGGTATCTAAGATTCCATATCTTACGAAGAGGTCCTAGTAGAGATCTTGGATAGAAAAGTTCATAAGTTGCAGACTAAATATGTGTCATTGGTAAAGGTCCTCTAGAGAAACGATAAAGTGAAAGAAGCTACTTGGGAAATAGAATCTGATATGAATGCTAAATATCTATTTCTATTCCATGTGACGTATGAAGAAGCTTGAGGTACGAATTTCATTCTTTCTTGTTATTATCCAAGTTTACCTTTTGTTTTTGGTCTATTATGGTTATTCATGTGTGAAACATGTCCTAGCTCATCATTCGAGGATGAATGGTCCTAAGGAGGGATAATGTAAGGCCCTCAAATTTAGAGAAATTTATTTTTGGCCTTCTCGTATTTAAAATATCAACTTTTGACCCAAATTATGTTTAGAGATGTCAAAAGAGTAACCCAAAAGAGTTTAGGAATTTTTGGATGGGTTTTGGGGTGATTTCGGACCTTGGAGGAAGTAAGCCTCTGGAATATTGGCGTGCCACAAAGCCATTGTAGAGACTAACCTCTATGACACAGAGGCTGGGTCACAGCGATAGGGTCCGCGCCATGGAGGTTGTGCTCTGCGATGAGGTCCGTGCCACAAACCCATGTAATTTTTTGTGGCTATTTTGTTATTAAAAAGGGGTGAGGGGTATAAGGGTCCTTTCACCCATGCATGATTTTTTAAATCACTATAAGAGCCTATTTCCATTAGTTTTCATCCTACGAAGTTCATTCTTATTACTCTCAATCATTCTCTAACAAAATCCCCTTTTAACTTAAGGCGAGGACTTAAGGAGGTGATCATTTAGGGTCATAAGAGAGTTATTTTCATCATATTTCTTGGAAATTAAGGCATATATCTCTTTCCCTTGAACTTATATTTTCTTAATGGCATAAAATTGGTTATTATTCATGGTTTTAATAATGGGTTTTGAACTATGGGTTGAGGGTTGTGCATGTGTTTTGTTAAATGCTTTCCCATGGTTTATTATACAATAATTATGCTTTATTTATGATTTTGGAACACTGTGGAATGCATGGGAATGGTAATTAAATGTGGGGGGGAGAAGGGGTCATGGTTAATCCCTAATTTGATAATTTTGCTTTGGTATATGGTTTGGAAATAATGTCCTCTCAAACTTTTTGTGAAATTATCAATGAATATGATTTTTTCATCTAGTTTGGTTTGGTCAGTTGTATTGATACATTGATGTAAAAAGGTTAATGGAGTTTGGGGTACAGTGGATTCCACAATTTTTTAAACTATGGTAATAGGGGTACAACGGAATCCCCAAAATGATTGGTTTGGTCTACTTTAAAACTAATGCATTGCATAAATGGTCAAATGGGTAAGAACGATAATGAAAACCTTGCGGGGTACGAAGGAATCCTCCAAGTAATTTTTATAATGAAAACCTTGCGGGGTACGAAGGAATCCCCCAAGTGATTTTCGTAATAGAATCTGTGGGGTATGAAGGAATCCCCTAATTGTTGGCTAATGACATTACTTACAAGCTATAGTCGATATGAGATACCACTTAATAATGCCTTTATAATTGATTCCTGGAATTTGGTAAATAGGTTTTGCCTTAAATGTTTAAATTGGGGTTTAAGAGGGTTGTGTTAGGTAGCCGTGAAGGTGTGAGTCCGAATGATTGATACTGAAAACTCATGTTTGCCAACGTGAGGGTTGGTATTGATGACCAGGTGCTTATGGGGTATACAAGAATCCTTAAAGTATAAATATATAATTGTATTATGGTTGGCGAAGGGTACATGGGAATCCTCGACCTTCTATGATATCTCTGAAATGTATGGCTAATACGCACTAGGGCCCGACCAGGGGGTTACAACTGGACCCCTAAAGCCCATGGATAGTTTATGACTATCAAGCTGCACAACCCAGGTTAAAAATGTAAATGTTCATGTTAAGCCTTGTTCCCTACCCCGGTATGTGTTATATATATATATATATATGAATTTGCATTTGATTGTGTGCATGGGATTTGATAGGTTTTGAATTATCATCCATGGCATTATTTGTTCCCTTATCCCTTAGTTACATGTTAGCAATCCAACCACTAACCGTTTTCATACATTGTATCCCAATGTGGTGAAGGATTTGGTCTTACTTCTACTCCTCTTACACAGTGACCAGGATTAGGAAGTGGTTCATGAGTTGACATTGAAGTGGTGAGGTTCCATACATCGAAAGTTTATGTTTTACATTTTGGTCTCTTATATCTCTGACTTGTTTTGACTAATTTTTGGATATAGTCTGGGGCATGTCCCGACACTTTATTGGTATTCGATTTTGTTAAAGGCTTTGTTGGATACTATGGACATGGGTATAGTGGTTGTCTTTTGGTATTGGTTTTGGTATTGTGGATAGTTTTGGACATTGATTATATATAAAATTTTGAGTTCATCTTTCATATTGCTTTATATTGGTATTCATCAATTGCTAGGAGTTCTCAGTTATATTGGAGTAGGTTAAGGGGGAGGTCTCGGTCCTTGGTGGACTTGTGATGACCCTTACAGCTAGGCCCTTATTTGGGTTGTGACATTATATTTTTAAGATGGCTAGAGTTTTGTGCCCTTAGCCCTTTCTTCAGATTCCTTGATTTATGTGGCTAAAATGCATTAGGTCCCTTTCAGCAGGGAGAGCTAAACCCATATATCTCGTGGGTACCTTTAAGATAGAGAGAGCTATATAGTTTAGGTTAATGGTTTAAATTCTTATGTTCATAACCCTTGTCCCTATCTCGGCATCCGATATATGTATATATAAAGTGTGTATGTGGTTTTGACTAGTTTTTGACGTTGACATTATTTAATCACTTTTCCTGAGTTACATACCAATGTTTGTCCCATCGATCGTTCCTGGACACTACATTATTTCATTATGTAGAGTTTGAAGAATGTTTCGTCTCTCTTGTATAGCGTAGGTGGTTCGGTACATCTATTGAGTTATTGTGAAATGGTGAGCATCTATCTTCTGGAAGGCCCGATTATTTCATCTATTTTCTTTATTTTTTAGTATTTTATTTTGTATTCTTTTTGTCATGGTCTAGGGCATGTCCCAACCTATTTGACATTTCTAGTTTTAGAGGCTTTTATGGACAAGTATGGATTGGATGTTGGTTTTGGTTCATAGAATTTACATTTGATTATCTATCCTTTTTATTACTATTTAGTTGGCTTCTGCAATATTCTTTTATTGTGTTCTAGATGTTAGGCTAAGGTGTTGGTCTCTGGCTCTAGGTGGGCTTAACATACCCATCACGACTAGGCCCTGGTTTGGGTTGTGACAAGCTTGGTATCAGAGCACCATTTGGGGTCGTTGGGTGTCCACAAAGCTATGTTGAGTTTTGCATGCCATACATATAAGGGGGAGGCTATAAGGAATTTAGGAATATTGTAATTTGTTGTTTTCTATTTCGGGTAATAGGGTCTAGGTGTCTCGAAACATCTCTAACTCCTAGCTTACTTGTATTTTAGATCATGCCTTCTCGAAGATCTGACGTTCGTTGAAACTCTGTTGGAACCTCTGTCCACCCTGATGAAAATTTGGAGAGAATTCACCCAATTTATGAGGTGTAGACCCAGTCTAGGGTCCCTTCTTCTAATTGTACTACTCCACAAGGGGTTTCACTTATCCGTACTAGTCCTTATCAGGCTCCTCGAGCTGGTGATACTAATTATCAGTTGCCTCAAGGAGATATCTCTCATGCGGAGTTCTCTCTGTCTATTTATATGCTTACTTAATTTGTTGTATATCAATCTCATCATTTTGATTCTATTAGTTCTGTTGCTTACTCATTTGAGGTCACTCTAGTTGGCCAATTTATAAAGTTAAATCTCCCAACCTTTATAGGATATACAATTGAGAAGGATCCTCAGGATTTATTGAAGAGATAGATAAGAATTTTAGGGTAATGCATGCTATGGATTCTGAAGGTGTAGATTTTGCTATATATCAGTTAAAAGATGTAGTTTACTAGTGGTATAAGGAGTGGTAATAACTTAAAGGTGATGATAACGTTGAGCCTGCATTGTGGGATAAGTTTTCAGGTGCCTTCCTTGATCACTTCTTTCCTCAAGAGTTTAAGGAAGCTAAGGCCGAAGAGTTTATGAACTTAAACCAAGGGAAGATGATCTTGAAGGAATATGCATTGAAATTTTAGCAGTTATCCCATTATACTCTGGATCTAGTGGCTAACATAAGATCCAAAATGAAAAAGTTTGCTTTTGGTCTGTCCCATGAGTTTGTATTAGAGTGTAAGGATGCTATGTTGGATAATGAGATGGACATCTATAGGTTGTTGGTTTATATACAGCAGGTGAAGGATGAGAAGAAAAATAAGTAGAGATGGTAGAGACGAAGAACAAGAAGTTTAGATATTAAGAATAGGGTGTAGTTCAGTAGAACAGTGGGAGAGATGATAAATAGTGGACGAAGAAAAAGAATTAGGGAAGTTCTTATTCGATAGCTTGTGCTTCTTATCCTAAGACTTTGGGTGACCGTTGCTTTCAGACTAGCAGTGGTTCTAAGGGTGCCCAATCTCAGGTAAGTGGAGCTCAGTCAGCCCCACCTTATCCTCCTTATCATTTTTATGGACAACTTCATTATGGTTATTATGAGAAAAGGGAGGAACTTGTGTTTCAATTGTGGTCAGCCTGGTCATCTACATAGAAATTATCCTATATCCAACGTTACCATTGGATCTAATACGGTCTTAGTCGCTACTTCTTTATCTCTGGAACCTAAGGGAACCACTTCAGGTAATGACACTGGCCAGATTCATCTCTATGCATTTGCTACTCATCAAGAGTCTGAGGTATCTCTAGATGTTATTATTGGTATGTTACAGCTCTTCTCTTGTGATACTTATCATGTACTTGATCCAGGCTCTAACCTATCTTATGTGACCCCTTATGTGGCTGTACACTTTAGTTTTGTTCATGAAAATATTTCCAACCCTTTTTTTGTGTCTACTCTGGTAGGTGATTCTATTATCGCTAGAAAAATCTATAGGGTTTGTATGGAATCTATCTTTCATAGAGAGACATTGTTGACTTAATAGAACTTAATATGGTGGATTTTTATGTAATTTTGGGGATGGATTGGCCTCATTAGTGCTATGCTTCTCTAGATTTTAGGATCTAAAAGGTCAGTTTCCATTTTCCTAATGAACCTATGATTAAATGGGAAGGGAGCTACTCAATACCTAAAGGGACATTTATTTCCTACCTAGATTTGAAAAGTTGATATCCAAAGGGTGTTTGTATCATCTTGTTTGATTTAAGGATTCGAATTCTGAGGTCTCTCTTTGCAATCTGTCCCTATGGTCAATGAGTTTCCTAAAGTTTTTTCTCGACATCTTCCTAGAATTTCTCTCGATAGGGAGATAAATTTTAGGATTGATCTTCTATCGGATACTCATCCTATTTAATTCCTCCTTATAGGATGACTCGGGCTGAACTAAAGAAACTTAAGGAGCAGTAAGAGGATCTTCTTAACAAGGGTTTACTTTGTCCTAGTGCTTCTCCGTAGGGTGTTCTTATATTTTTTGTGCGAAAGAAGGATGGGTCTCTTCAGATATGTATAGATTATGAATAGTCAAAAAAGGTTACAGTGAAGAATAAGTATCCTCTTATTAGGATTAATAATCTTTTCGACCATCTTTAGGGTGCTAGTTATTTCTCTAAGATTATCTTTGTTCGGGCTATTATCAGTTGAAAATTAAGGAGGTTGACATTTCCCAAGACTGTTTCCAAACTTAGAATGGCCATTACGAGTTTTTATTATGTTATTTAGATTGACTAATGCTCTGGCTGCTTTCATGGATCTTATGAATCGGGTATTTTTGCCATTACTGGATGTATTTGTTATGGTCCTCATTGATGATATCTTGGTGTACTCTGAAAGTGAGGAGGATCATGCCAATTACCTCCGAATTATGTTGCAGACTCTAAAGGACCAAAAGTTGTATGCACAATTTTCAAAGTGCGAATTTTGGCTCAGAGTTGTGACCTTTCTTGGGTATGTTGTGTCTACTGAGGGGATCAAAGTGGATCCACAAAAATTTGACACAATTATGAAATGGCCTAAACAAACAACTCCATTAGACATTAGGAGCTTTTTGGACTTAGCTGGGCATTATAGGAGGTTTGTGGAGAGTTTCTCATCTATTGCTACTTCGTCGATGAAGCCAACTCAGAAAAAAGTTAAGTTTTTGTGGTCGGATTCTTATGAGGGTAGTTCTGAGAAGTTGAAGGATAAGTTGACTTTTGCACCATTTTTAACCCTTCTCAAGGAAAATGGTAGGTTTGTTGTGTATTGTGATGTGTCCCGTACGGTACTTGGTTGTGTTTCGATGCAACATGGTAAAGTTATGGACTATGCTTCCGGGCAACTTTAAGTTCATGAGAGAAATTATCCGACTCATGATCTAGAGTTGGCAATTATGGTCTTTGCCTTGAAGATGAGGTGCTATATCTGTATAGCGTGCATGTAGACATCTATCTAGATCATAAGAGCTTGCAGTATGTGTTTAGGCATAAGGAATTGAATCTTAGGTAAAGGTAGTGGCTCGATCTACTTAAGGATTATGACATAAATTTACACTACTATTCAAATAAAGCTAATGCGGTCGCTGATGCTCTTAGCAGGTTGTCCATAGAGTGCCTCTCTCGTATTGATGAGGATAAAAAAAAGGGTTGGTGAAGAATATTCATAAGTTGGATAACTTGGAAGTTCATCCCTTGGACTCTAAGAACGGAGGAGTGATTGTTCAGGAAGTAGTTAAATCATCTCTTAGTTCTGAGATGAAGGAGAAGAAGTCTTGATATCCTATACTTATGTAGATTAAGGATGATGTGGGTCAGCAAAAGGTTATGGCTTTTGACATGGGGGAGATGGCATCTTGAGGTATCAATAAAATTTTTGTGTTCCTAATACTAATGGGTTGTGGGAAAGGATTTTGACTGAGGCTCATGAGTCCCGATATATAATTCATTCGAGTTCGACTAAGATGCATCATGACTTGAAGGAAATCTACTATTGGAACAATATGATGAGAGATATGGAAAATTTCATGGCTAAATGTATGGTTTGTTAGTAAGTTAAGGTTGAATATTTGAGGCCTAGTGGCATGACTCAAAAGATAGAGCTGCATATGTGGAAGTGGGAGATGGTTAAAATGGATTTTGTTATGGGTCTTCTGCGATCTCGCAATCAGTATGATTCTATTTTGGATCATTGTGGATAGAATGACTAAGTCCACTCATTTTTTGCATGTGAGGACTAACTACTCAAGAGAGGATTATGCTAAGTTATTCATTCTGGAAATAGTCAAGTTGCATGGAGTGCCCATTTCCATCATTTCAGACCGAGGCATACAATTTTCTTATAATTTTTGGCATTCATTTTAGAAAGGTTTGTGTACTCAGGTAAACCTTAGCGCCACCTTCCACCCTCAAATAGATGGACAAGAGGAGCATACTATTCAGGCTTTGGAGGATATGCTAAGGGCCTGTGTTATTGATTTAAGGGTAGTTGGGTTGATCATTTACCTATTATTGTGTATTCTTACAATAATAGTTATCATTCTAGCATTCAAATGGCCCTTTCTTAGGCTCTTTAGGGTAGGAGGTGTAGGTATCCTATTAGGTGGTTTGAGGTAGGTGAGACTAGGTTGTTTGGACCTGAGTTGGTTTATTAAGCCATGAGGGAAGGTGAAGGTGATTATAGAAAGAGTTAAGACTGCTCAGAGTTGCCAAAATTTTTATGTAGATGTGAGGCGGAGGGAGTTGGAGTTTGAAGTTAATCATTGGTTATTCGTGAAGGTGACTCCTATGAAAGGAGTCATGAGGTTTAGGAAGAAGGGGAAGCTCAGTCCTTATTTTGTTGTTCTATATCAGATTGTTAGGAGAATTGGGAATATTACATATAAGTTGGATTTACCAGTAAGTTTCGCTTCTATTCACCCCATTTTCCATGTGTCTATGTTGAAAAACTGTGTGGGCGATCCTTCTTTGATAGTTCCCATTGAGAATGTTGGTGTTTCAGATTCTCTATCTTATGAGGAGGTCTTGGTTAAGATATTCGATAGGCAAGTTTATATATTAAGAATAAAGTATGTAGCTTCAGTTTAGGTTCTTTAAAGAAACCTAAAGGTGGAAGAGACTACAGGGGAAGTTGAGGAAGATATAAAGACCAAATACCCATTCTTGTTCCACCTGTTCGATGAGAGTTCTTGAGGTATGAGTTTTTTTTACCTTTTGTCATATTTTGAAATTTGTCATTTGACTCTGACATTCTCTTGCTATTATCATGCTGAAAATGAGATAACTCCTCATTCAGGACGAATGATCCTAAGAGGGGGAGGGGTAATGTAAGACCCCGTAAAATTTTGATGATTTTATTTTTGACCATCCCACATTTGTAATGATGATTTTTGACTTGAATTATGTTTAGAGATGTTAAAGGGGTGTTTTGGAAAAGCTGTGAAGTTTTGGAAAGGGGTTGGGGTAATTTTTGGACCCTGTGGCAGTGAGGATCCATGATATTGGCATGCCACTGTAATACCATGTATTATTCTTAGCTCAGTTCAACTCCTAGTAGCATGCATAAGAAACTTAAAGCTTGGAAATTTCACCAAGTGTTGGGTACATAGTTATTTCAAGGCCTCTTAACTTTGAGGATTTTTAAATTGGTCTTCCCAATCCCAAGATATTGATTTTTTAGTTAATTCAAGTTCAGGGGTGTAAGAAGCATGTCTCGGTGAAGTTTATGATTTTTCGGACAAGGATTGGGCTTGTTTAGATAATGATTATAGCAGCTCATCGTGATAGCATCACGTTGCGGTGCTAATAGCGATGGGACATCTATCGCATCGTAGTGACCATGTAATTCACAATCCAATTACAAGTTTAATTTCCAGAAGGGAAATTAAGTATTTTCCCTCAATCTGTTATGTCATATCACAAATTACAAAAACTGTTAGGGCATTATTTGCCCATCTTCTACAATTTTCTCTAAAAAAACCCTCTCCTCCTCCTGATCATTAAATTCCATTATTTTCTCTCCAAGAAAACCAAGAATTCAAGTTCCCAATTCAAGAACCTTCAAGAAAGCATCAAGATTGGTGAAGCATCAAGATTGGCATTCTCTTTCAAGATTAAGGGTGTAACATATGTCTGATGTTCATCCATGGGCCCTTTTTCCACCTATGGAGTCTAAGAATCCCTTTTTATTTTTAAATTATGAGTTTTTACATGTTCAAGTTGAATTATTTCCTTGAAGCTATTGTTGATTTTGATTTTGAGTTATTGTTACAAGTGTTTTCGATGGCATGAGCCAGTACAGATTTTGCATATTGAAAACTTCATATTGAAATCCCTAATTCATGGTTTTAGTATTGTAATCATGTTATTCTGGCATGCTTTACCTATTGCTATGCTTAAATTCATGAATCTCATGTGTTTGGTGATATGTCTAAATATTCGGTTTTGAGTAATGATCCCCTACTGTGGTTTTTAAAGCTTTATATGTCATCATTGTTATTTCCCCTCAGTGTTGGTGGATTATGAAGATCCGATACCTAATTTTTACATAATTTCAGTATCTTTAGAATGATTTCAGATAAACTATGAGCATCGTCATTCAGTTAGTTATTATAAATAGTTGTTTCTTCAGTTAAGCATAGTTTAGTCCAATAATCAGTGTTAGTTCAGTTGGGAGTAAAATTTAGCACCGAGCGAATGTAGGGATGGAGGCTTCCCCATCAGTTAGGGAAAGTCGTTAGTAGCAGTCGCTGTATTCCAGAACTATGTGGCCAGCGTAGGATATGAGGAGTCACCCATCAGTTTAGGCTTGACTTCTTCTTAGGGGTCACCCATCAGTTTAGTCTTGACACCTTGGTCCTTCATGACACCAGATTAGTGGATCCACACAGCCAGTGTTAGTACCCATGGCACGGTACTGACACCCTTCAAACTGGGGTTACAGGTTGGACCCTGATTAGATTAGATTGGGGCATGTTAGTTAGATGATACCTCCCACAGTCTTAGTGCAATATTCAGTCCAGAATTTAATTTAGGTTTGTTTGACCAAAGCATATAGATTACTAGTCATTCAGTTATCATATTTCAACCTTTTTAGTTTATAGATTATTTCATAAATGTGTATATATATGCTTGGTCTTGCATTCTCAGATATTTCTGTTTTCATGCATTTATGTTCCGTTATCACATGCTATTCAGTTATTCCATATTTTATGTGTACAATAACCTCTGTATATTAGTCTAACCTCATCTTATATACCTGTACATTCAAAATACTGACCATATGCTCTTTTTGGGCTATGATGTCTTATATCATAGGTTCGGATGCTCAGTTTTCTTTCCATACTTAGACATTCCAGCGCTTCAGTAACAACAGTAGTGGTGAGTCCTCATCTATCGAGGACCTGTTATATTTATTTAGTTATTTCTGCATTTCTTTTTAGTTAGTCAATTGGAGTTTGTTGAGGCCTATTCTATCAACTCCTCAGTCAGTTTAGAGGCTTTCAAACATTCAAATAGTCAGTGAGATAGTTAGTCAGTTTATTAGTATTGTCAAATGCATTTTCAATATTGTTATCAGACATTTATAGACTTGTGATTGAAGCACGCTTTCATTTTTAGATTGATTTTGGCCTTATTAGTTTATATTCCACATACTTGTTTTATTACCAGTTTATTTAGTATTCACAGCAGGTATCGACTCATGGGTTAGCATGCGGTCAGTTCTGACCGTAAGCACCATTGTCACGACTAGAGGGTAGTCTCCGATTATGAAAAAACTTTGGTATCTGAGCCTAAGGTTTTACAGTGTTCTAGGGAGTCTGAAAGCCACATTAAGTAGAGTCTTGTACATGGGTATGAAGCGTGCCACACTTATGGATAAGAGGATACAAGACTTTTTAAGAAAAGTTTCCCTTCTTTCAGTATTCATTTCGTGCGAATGAGTATAAGTTTTATGTAAAACTCTCTTCCTGAATCATTCTTCGTTCTATTTACAGACAACGCCTTCTAAAAGAAATAATGGAAGAAGAAATGGAAATCAGCCCGCACCTCTGCTTTCTCAGGAAGGTCCCCTAAATGAGAATGTCTTTCATGCCGAGTTCAGAACTGCATTCACTACCTTAGATTACTCAATAGCTACTCAGAACAACCAGCAGGCTATTTCCCTATCTAACTCAATGGAAAATACAACTATAGTTTAGATTTGGTATTTCATCTAAATGAATCCTCTTTTGTTTTAGGGATCCAAGTTTGAGGAGGATCTGCAAGAATTTTTTAATATGGTTCAGAAGGTGACTGATATCATGGATGTCACTTTGAGTAAGAGTGCAGAGCTGGCTACTTACCAGTTGTAGGATGTATCTCATATATAGTCTAAGTAGTGAAAGAGGGATAGGGGTGTTGAGGCAGGGCTTAAGTGAGAGGAGTTTGCCATGGCCTTCTTAAACAGGTTCTTTCCATTGGAGTTGAGGAAAGCTAAGGTACTGGCATTCATTAATTTGAAGTAGGGTAATATAAGTATAAAGGAATACTCACTTATGTTTAGTCAGTTGGCGAGGTATGCTCCTTCGATAGTGGCTGATAATAGGTCTTGAATAAGTAAGTTTTTTTCTGGTGTAGCTGATAGTGTGGTGAAAGTAAGTAGGACTTTTATGCTTATTAAGGAGATGGACCTATATAGGCTTATGGTTCATGCTCAACAAATTGATGAATAGAAGCTTAAGGAGAGAGAGAGAATAAGAGGGCCAGAATAGGTAGCTTTAACTTTTCTCAGTCGAAGTCATAGGGTGGTAACCATTCTCAGTTCTATCAAAAATTTTCAGCCCCAACTCTATTATATCTTGTGCACCAGTGCCAAAGTTCAGCTATAACAGTCAGGATAGAGCACTAAGCTCTAAGTCCCAGGGTAGTGTGAATAGTAGACGTACTAATCCTCTCTGCGGGAATTATGGTAGGAATCATTAGGGTGTGTGTAAGGCTGGTAGTGATATATGTTTTGGATGTGGCAAGCCAGGCCACAGAATCCGAGAGCATATGGTGGTGGCATAAAAGGTTAGAAATGATCACCAACAAGGACAGAATACTTCTTCAGTAGCACTCACGAGTCGCCCGACTCAGCAGGGCACCACTTCCAGTACGACCAGTGGACAACACGAGAATAGAATGTATACACTTTAGTGATGACATGATTAGGAAAGTTCTCCTGATATAGTTACGGGTACGTTATAAGTTTTTCATTTTAATGTGTATATTTTGTTAGATCTCGGACCTTTACTTTCTTTTGTAACCACCTATATAGCTGTCACTTTTGGTGTCAGTCCAGAAACATTTGCAGATCCTTTCTCAGTGTCTACCCCAGTGGGTAGATCTATTATAGCCAGATGGGTATACAAAATTACCCCGTTATAGTATCTCTGAAAATCACTTCTGTTGATCTTGTGGAGTTAGAGATTACTGATTTTGATGTCATTTTCGGCATAGATTGGCTCCATTCATGTTACACCTCAGTTGACTATAGTAATAGAGTTATTTAGTTTTAGTTTCCCAATGAACCAGTTATCGAATGGAGGGGTAGTACTTCAGTTCTTAGGGGTCAGATTGTTTCATATCTTAGAGCGAGAAGGATGATATCTAAAGGGTGTGTTTACCATCTTGTTAGAGTCAACGATTCTAATTCTAAGACCCCCAGTCTTGAGTCAATTTTAGCGGTAGGGAAATTTACAGATGTGTTCCCTTAAGATCTTCCTGGAGCTCCTCCTAAAAGAGAAATTGACTTTGGAATATATCTCTTTCCAATACCCAACCTATCTCTATCCAGCCTTACAAAATGGCTCCAGCTAAGTTCAAAGAGTTGAAAAAATAGTTGAAAGATCTCTTAGATAAGTTATTCATCAGACCTAGTGTTTACCCGTAGGGCACTCCAGTCTTTTTCATGCATAAGAAAGATGGTTCTCTCAGAATGTTCATCGATCATCATCAGTTGAACAAAGTCGCAATCAAGAATAAGTATCCACTCCCCAGGATTGATGACTTGTTTGACCAACTTTAAGGTGCTAGTTATTTTTCTAATATAGACCTTAGATTCGGCTATCATTAGCTTAAAGTCAGAGAATATGACATTCTGAAGACAACTTTCAGAACTCTGTGTGGTCAATTCGAATTTCTAATTATGTCTTTTGGACTAACAAATGCCCCAATAACTTTCATAGACTTGATGAACAGATTGATCAAGCAGCACTTGGACATGTTCGTTATAGTCTTTATTGATGACATTATTGTCTATTTCAGTAGTGAAAGTGATCATACAGACCATCTCAAAATTGTATTATAGACTCTTCAAGCCTATCAATTGTTCACCAAATTCAGTAAGTGCGAGTTTTGGATAAGATCAGTAGCTTTCCTTGGCCATATTATTTTTAGTGATAGTATTAGATTTAACCCTCAAAATACCGAAGTAGTAAGAAACTGGCCTAGACCCATCTCTATATCAGATATCAGGAGTTTCTTAGGTTTGGCTGGCTGTTATAGAAGGTTTGATGAAGTGTTTTTGTGTATTGCTTCCCCCATTTTTCAATTGACTCAGAACAAAGTCAAATTCCAGTGTTCAGATTCTTATGAGAAGATTTTTCAGGAGTTGATGACTCAACTCACCTCAGCCCCAGTCTTGAGTTTGTCAGATGGTTCAGATGGGTTTGTTATTTACTGTGATACTTTCAGAGTTGGTCTTGGTTGAGTATTGATGTAGAGAGGTAAGGTTATAGCCTATGCCACTCGACATATTAAACATCATGAGAAGAATTTTCCTACCCATTATCTTGAGTTGGCAGTTGTTGTTTTTTCCTTGAAAATTTGTAGGAATTATATTTAAGGAGTTCATGTTGATGTGTTCACAAATCAAAAAAGTTAGCAGTATATGTTTTAATAGAAGGATTTAAATCTTTGTCAGAGAAGGTGTCTTGAGTTGTTAAAAGATTATGCTATGAGTATATTGTATCATTCAAGCAAGGCCAATGTAATGGCAGACGCACTTAGTAGATTGTTTATGGGTAGTGTTGCTCATGTTGAGAATGATAAGAAAAAGTTAGTCAGAGAGGTTCATCAGCTTGCTAGATTAGGTATGTAGTTGGTTGATTTAGCTGAGGGTAGTATATGTATTCAGAATGGTTCAAAATCTTCTTTGGTTTCCGAAGTGAAAGGAAAACATATAGGGATTCTAGTTTGGCTAAGTTAAAGGAATCAATTAAAGATTAGAAGATAAAGGTTTTCTCCCAAGGGGGAGATGGTGTTTTGCGGTGTCAGGGTAGGATGTGTATCCTATATGTTGATGGTTTGAGATAGCTAATTTTAGCAGAAGCATATGGTGCACGCTACTCTTTACACCCAGGAGCCACTAAGATGTAGCATTATTTGCGGGAAATCAATTGGTGAAGTGGTATGAAGAGGGATATTGTAGAGTATATAGCTAAGTGTTCTAATTATCATCACGTCAAGGTTGAACACCAAAGGCATTATGGTACATTGTAGGAGTTCAGTGTTCCCACTTGGAAGTAGGAAGAGGTGAACATATATTTTGTGACGGGATTTCCTCGTACGCATCATCAGCAAGATTTGATATAGGTCATTATAGATAGAATAAACAAATCAGCTCATTTTTTGACAGCTCATACTTCTTATTCATTCGAGGACTATGCAAAGATCTATATTAGAGAGTTGGTTAATTGCATGGAGTCCTATTGTCAATCATTTCAGATAGAGGTACTCCATTTACCTCTCACTTTTGGAGAGCTTTTTAGAAGGGTCTTGGTACCCAAGTTCATCTCACTACAACTTTTCATTCCCAAATAGACGGTCAGGCAGAAAGCGCTATTCAGACCTTAGAGGACATGTTGAGGGCACGTGTTCTTGATTTGAAAGAAAGTTGGGATAACCGCTTACCTTTGATTGAATTTACCTACAATAATATTTATCACTAGAGTATTCAGATGGCTCTATTTAAGAATCTCTATAGGAGGAGATATAGATCTCTTATTAGTTGGTTTGAGACCCGTGAGGCTGCTCTGACAGGGTTAGATTTAGTGTTTGATGCAATGGAAAAAGTTCAGTTAATCAGGGAAAAGCTAAAGACAACCCAAAGTCATCAGAAATCTTATGCAGATGTGAGAACAAAAGACTTTGAGTTTGGTATTGGTAATTTGGTGTATTTTAAAATCTCGCCCATAAAGGGAGTGAAAAGAGATTTGTTAAGAAAGGGAAGCTTAGTCCCCTATATCTTGGCCTTTACAAAATCTTGAGTCATTTCGAGAAGGTAGATTATGATCATGAGTTGCCTGCAGATTTGGGATCAATGCATCCAGTATTTCATGTTTCATTGTTAAAGAAGTGTATTGGTGATCCAACTGTTGTAGTTCCTCTAGTAAGCACGAATGTTCAGGATAGCCTTTCCTATGAATAAATCCTTGTCGAGGTCCTTGATCATCAAATTTGTAGACTAAGGAACAAAGAAGTTCCCTTGGTCAAAGTTCTTTGGCGAAATTGGTCCGTTGAGGGAGTCACTTGGGAAGCTTATTTAGAACTCTTATCTTGATCAGTCTCAGTCGAGGATGAATGTTCCCAAGGGGGAAATATTGTAATACCCCGTATTATTCTTAGCTCAATTCAGCTCCTAGTAGCATGCATATGAGGCTTAAAACCTAAAAGTTTCTCTAATTAATGGGGACTTAGTCATTTTTAAGGCCGCTTAACTTCGGAGATTTTTAAATTGGTCTTATTAACCCTGAGATGTTGATTTTTGAGTTAATTCTTGTTCAGGGGTGTAAGAACCATGACTCACGGAAGTTTTAGATTTTTCAGACAAGGATTTGGTCTTGTTTGGATAACAATTACAATAGCTCATCGTAATAGCATCGTGTCGCGGTGCTAATAGTGATGGAATGCCTACCATGTCGCAGTGACCATGTAATTTGCAATCCAGTTACGAGTTTAATTGTGCAAAGGCAAATTATGTCTTTTCCCTCAATCTGTTACATCAGATCACGAATTACAACACCAGTTAGGGCATTATTTGCCCAAGTTCTCTAATTTTCTCTCAAAACCAAAACCCTCTCCTCCCCCAAGATCATCAAATTCCATTACTTTCTCTCCAAGAAAGCCAAGAATTCAAGTTCCCCAATCCAAGAACCATCGAGAAAGCATCAAGATTGGTGTTCTCTTTCAAGCTTAAGGGTTTAAGGTATGTGTATTGTTCATCTATAGGCCCTTTTCACCCATGGAGACCAAGAATTCCTTTTTATTTTTAAATTATGAGTTTTTACATATTCAAGTTGAATTATCTCCATGAAGCTATTATTGATTTTAATTATGAGTTATCTTTATAAGTGTTTTCGATGAGATGATCCATTACATGTTTTGAATATTGAAATCCCTAATTCATGTTTAGTATTATAGTCATGTTATTCTTGCATACTTTACTCATTACCATGCTTTAATTCATGAATCTCATATGTTTAATGATATGTCTAAATGTTGTGTTTTGAGCAATGATCCCTTATTATGGTTTCTAAAGCTTTATATGTCATCATTGTTATTTCTATTCAGTGTTGGTGGGTTATGAACACCCGATACCTAATTTTTTACATAATTTCAATATCTTCAGAATGATTTCAGCTAAACCAGGAGCATTGTTATTCAATCAATTATTATAAACAGTTGTTTGTTCAGTTAAGCTTAGTTCAGCCCAGTAATCAGTGTAAGTTTAGTTGGGAGTAGGATTTATCATTGAGAGAATGCAGGGATGGTTGCTTCCCCTTCAATTAGGCAGAGTCATTAGTAGCAGTCTTTATACTTCAGAACTACGTAGACAGTGTAGGATATGAGGAGTCACCCATCAGTTTAGGCTTGACTTCCTCTCAGGGGTCAACCACCAGTTTAGGCTTGACACCTTGGTCCTTCGGGACACCAGATTAGTGGATCCACACAGCCAGTATTAGTACCCAAGGCATGGTAGTGACACCGTTCCAACTGTGATTATAGTTCAGGTTTGGTTGACCAAAGCATATACATTACCAGTCATTCAATTATCAGATTTCAACATTTCAGTTTACAGATTATTTTAGAAATGTACATTATATGCTTGATCTTGCATTCTCAGATATTTCTATTTTCATGCATTCATGTTCCGCTATCTCATGATATTCAGTTATTCTATATTTTACAAGTCCAGTAACCCATGTATATCAGTCTAACCTTATTTCATGTACCAGTATATTCAAAATATGGACCGCATACTCTTCTTTGCACTATGATATCTTATATCATACGTTCGGATGCTCATTTTCTCGATCATGCTTAGACAGTCCAACGCATCAGAAATAGAAACAGTGGTGAGTTCTCATATTTTAAGGACTTGCTCTGTTTATTAAGTTATTTCCACATTTCTTTTTAGTTAGTCCATTGGAGTTAGTTGGGTCCTGTCCCATCAACTCCTCAGTCAGTTTAGAGGCTTTCAGACAGTCAGTTAGACAGTTGGTAAGTTTATCAGTATTGTCAGCTGCATTTTTAGTATATTATCATACGTTTACATACTTGTGATTGAATCACTTTTTTAGTTTTTAGACTGATTTTGTCCTTATTAGTTTATCTTCCGCATACTTGTTTTATTTCCAGTTTATTCATTGCTTACAGTAGGTATCGGCTAATGGGTTTGCTTGTGGTCACTTGTGACAATAGACACTATTATCATGACTAGGGGTAGTCTCGGGTCATAACATCCACGAAGGTTAGCCTCTATGAAAAGGCCGTAGCATGGAGGCTACCCTCCGCAATATTCGCTTTCAACACAGTTGTGTAAAATCATCCAATGTTTTTCACTTGGGGTGAGGGGCTTTTGGTATTTTTACCCCTTGTATGATCTTTAAATATAAAATAACCCCATTCCCTTCAGTTTTCAGAGATCACATCATTTTCTATCTCTCTTAAGCTTAAAATCCAAGAACACTTAAGGGTGTTACAGAGGATTCGCCATCCAAGCTCTGAACTTTGAATTTACTTCAATTTCTTGTGTATTTCAGGAATGCATCTCATTCCCTCAATGTGTTTTACAGAGGATTCACCATCCAAGCTCTAAACATCAAATTTACTTCAATTTTTTTAATTCAGGAATGTATCTCATTTCCTAAATTGAATTTTATATTATGTCATTAGTTTATTGGATATCCACGTGATTTCAACTTATGGGTTTAAAATTGGGTTGAGGGATTTTGAGTGGTATTACTTGAATTACTTTTCCCATGTTTTAAATTTATGATTTCTACTTTAATTTATGGTTTTTAGAATAAGTGGATACATTATTATAGGAATCTTAATGGAGAACATGGGTATTCCCAAATTGATGACTTTTTGGCTTGGTAATGGCATTAACCACAACCCACTTTGTAAATTTGATTTTTTTTGAACATGGATAATTGCATAATTAAACTTATTTATAATCCCCATTGCATTGCATTAACGGATAATTGGTTAAAGAAGATTTGAAGGGCCCCTAGTGGCCATGATTTTATTTTAAATTGGAACTTGAGAGTTTAATGGTTAGACAAATTGGTTTGGAATGATTATATAAGCTTGCAAGCATAATTGGTATGACGATACCAAGTGGTAAATGCTTTAACATAAGACTCCTGGATTAATGGTTGGGTTTATGTGCAAATTATTTTAATTTGGGTTTAAATGAAAGTATGTAGCTCATCGTGAAGGTGTAGTCCCGGGAGGGAATAACACTGGAAAGCACGTTTGGCTGCGTGGGGATCTGTATGACCGTGTTGTTGGTAAACACATTATTTTTTAGGATGGCTAGAGCCTTGATCTCTTTATCCCTTCCTTTTAATTCCTCGGTTCATGACGCTAACACGCACTAGAGCACTTTTAACTAGGTGAGCTAAACCCATATAGCTCGTGGGTACCTTTAGTACGGAGTGAGCTACATAGTTCAGGTTAACGGTTTAAATTCTCATGTTCATGTCCCTTGTCCCTATTCCAGCATCCTAAATATGTATATATGAATGTGTGCATGTGGTTTTTGACTGGTTTTTGGCATTGACATTATTTTTTCACTTTTTCTAATTTACATATTAATGGTTATCTGACTAACCGTCCCTAGATGATACATCATTTTATGATGTAACATTCAAAGGGTGTTTTGTTTCTCCTATGCAGTGTTAGGTCGTTCGGTACATCTGTTGAGTTTCTATCAAGTGGTTATCCTTAATTTTTACGAAGGGCGGGTCATTTCATTTATTTTCTTTATTTATTAGTATTTCATTTTGGATTATTTTGGTCATGGTTGGGATCCATGTCCCAACCTATTTAGAATTTTTGGTATTAGAGGCATTTGTGGACAAGTGTGAGTTGGATGTTGGTTTTGGTTCATAGAGTTTACATTTGATTATCTGTCCTTCTTATTACTATTTGGTTAGCTCTCACTGTATTTTCTTTTTGGATTCTAGATTTTAGGCTAAGGGGTAGTCTCCGGCTCACTGTGGGCTTGAGATACCTATTATTACTAGGCCCTGGTTCGGATCGTGACACGCAAAATGCATTCATCGACTTACACACCAACATGACATTCAAACCTATCGTTATAACCACATGTGAACTTCTAGGAAACCAACCCCGCTAGAAATCTTACCCATATTCTCTAACACCTCATCAATATCAATAGCATAATTTATCCCCAAGAAGACACACCTAGAATTATTCACTAACTAGGATATATACCAAAGTTTTGCCTCAATCTTTCTTCAAACTTATAGCCTTAGTTAAAACAAGCATACAACAATCTCTACTATTAAAGAACATCTACTCTCTCTCTCATCTAAACCATTGTTTATCCATTTTCATCAACACTATCTTAGCATAAAAAGAGTCACTAAAGATATAGAATATGAGGACATGAAGCATGAAATAATACTATGCTTAACTTTGACACTTGATTACGGCCTGAAGAATAGAGTATCATAAGTTGGATTTGCTTAGGAGATCTAAACTAAGGACATACATGACATAATGCAAATCTCACAGGTCATTAAGAGTGTATCATGAATTCTGAAAATTGAGCATACTCTGAAACATGGGTTCGATCATAAATTACTTAACATGAAACTAGAATTCATAGATTCATGGGGGATGACTCGGATCACGAAGTGGACCTATTACTTCTTTTATTAGGAACTGAAAATGAACATGAATATGCATGAAGTGTATAAGAATGGGTCATGGGAGTTGCTCTAGCATACAAGACATGGATAGGGGCCATAATGATTGAAATCCAAGGAATGCGCTAGATTAAGAAAGGATCGCTATCTCATCATAGCTCTTATTGACATGCCTAAAAATCTAATTCATAAAACTCGATTTGGTTCTCCATCTTATCATCTCGACCTTAGATTCAAGATGGCATTTTAAGCCTATGGGCCTATCCCATATCCTTAAGGCTGAGCCATAATTTATTTACTCGAGTAGGCTATACTTGAATGCTCAACTCACTTAGACAAACTAGATTTGAAAAAAATATTAGTTTATTACTGGACACTCCTTTCATATATACCACCCTTAGCTTCAATAATCATAGTCATATACTTACATTTTTCTTGGTAGACAAACCTACCTCTCCAAATACATAATTTTCCCTCTTATTCTTAGTTTGATAATCTCACACCTATAAATTCATATTTTCC
This sequence comes from Capsicum annuum, assembly GCF_002878395.1. Classification (NCBI taxonomy): domain Eukaryota; kingdom Viridiplantae; phylum Streptophyta; class Magnoliopsida; order Solanales; family Solanaceae; genus Capsicum; species Capsicum annuum. Next base: position 125,267,344 of record NC_061119.1, on the reverse strand, counting down.
CAAAACCATGAGAATCAAAATCACACCAAAAATCTCAACATCATCTATCCATAACTCCTTAACTTAGCTATTAAGAACACCATATACTATAAACTAGTCTTTTTCCTTCTTTGCAACTCAAGGGTACTATCTAAGCATATATGAAACTTAATAATCTTAGAAAATAATTAAACCACTTATTATCTTGGGTATACCTCTACATAATACCTATAATATTATACTTAATTGCAAATGAATAAACTTAAATTCTTGCATATATTATAGCAAGCCTACTAGCTTACTTTTGGTATAACTATCATTGCCAACCTAAACAATCACTATTTCCACCTTGATAATTATCACACTATTCTTGCTTGGCAAAACATCAAGGAACACTAGTCTACTAGAACCTCATAATAATAATAATTGATCATAATCTTATGGTCTATCTTATTATAATCCATTAGCATATCCTCCTTTCATGCATCACTACTACTTATCAATCCATATATCTATATTATATTCCTATATCTACAAGTACCAAGAAATTTCCTTTTCTCAACCACAAAGGGAAACCTAGATTAACAATCCTTAACCACCAAAACTTTCATTAATATCCTATACTTTTCTATCAACATGAAATACCATAAAGAACTTCTCTCCTGCTTCAAGCATACTCTAGGTCACCCTAACTACTAAATCCTTCTCTACCTTTCACTATGAAATCTACACAACACTCACTAACCCCTAATTAACACCCAAAACATATCACTTTACTACTAACCCAAGAGCTTGAATAGATTTATCTATATAGTTTTAGTCAATCGTTATCCCCATCACTACACTTCTAAATCTATACTTCCAACTCTAAGGATGTTCTACTACTTATGAATCATAATATTCTAAGGTATAATATCCGTTGATGAAAATTATATTCAATACTCTAGGAACATACTCCCTCCTCTCATGAATGCTATCTGTAATAAAGGGCTAAAGAAAAATCTAATTATATCGCATATTCTGTCTCAAAAACATGATTCATATGGACGAGAACATAGGATTTCAAATTAAAGGACTTTAAACACACTACTTGGCTCCTCTCAAGCCCTTTGTGTGGTGTTTGTAGTCATTGATAATTAATCTGTGAGCATAATATTGGTCGGATTTGAGATTTACTACTCATGTTATCTCAAGAATAAGTCATAGTTGGAGAATTTTGGAGTAACACACGAATCAACATAAGTTTCTGATAGAAAACTTTACTACATGATCTAGAACATGAAAGAAGGGAAACATTTCTTAAATATCTAATAGCCTCTCGAAGAAAAGTACGGATGTCATTGTACCATTCCGAAAGACTCTACTAGACATGGATTCAGAAACTCAAGGACACTTGAAATATACGCTCTAATACCACATTTGTAATGCCTCGAGAGTATCTTTTAAATATCAGATGTTGCTTAGAACCACAGGTGATCCCAAGCCAACCCATGATATTAGCATAATTAGTTAGAAACTTAATAAAATACATAAAACTAGAAATAATAAGTGAAAGAAATGTCTTTAGCTGAGCTTGTTCAACACAATATTGTTTAAAAATATTTGCATCAGTGGATGATACAAAAAGAAGCCAAACCTGAAATTGAATACATAATCTCTAACTAACTATCTGTAAAGCATTTACTAATACTGACTATAGGTAGCTGGGACATAACCCCCAACTATCCCTAATCAAGAAAACTGACAAAAACATGAATTATAGAATCTACATACTGACTGGAGACCCCAAATAAAGAGAACTCATCACCTACAAGGTGGAACCTGCAAACTACTTGGCTATAATAATATGGGCTACAACTGATACCTATCTTTTGAAACAATGTATCCACACGGACATATATGTGGCCAGTACTTCTGAAATGTAATGAGTGGTGAATGCAACAAGTAAAAACTAATATATATATATATATATATATATATATATATATATATATATCATTATCTTGAAAACATGCATGCTAAGTATAGATGGACTCACCTTGATCATGAATAAAACTAAAAGATGAAATAACATAAGCATAAATCATAAAAGAACATTTGAATAAAGCTTGTGAGTCATTACACATAGTTTATTGAGTCTTTACTTCTATTTTCTTTGTGAGATATGCTTATAACCGACATAAAACATGTGAGCTAGCATGGAGTCTCACGTCTTACCCACTTTGAGGAGAGTTATTCTACCCTTGCCATTAGAATAGAACATTAACTTAGAGTGATTACTAAACTTAGCCCAAACGAAGCGAGGAGACACTCTATGGCAAGGTCTCTTAAACATATGGTGGCACGTAGTTTCTAAAAAATAGGATGCCCTAAAGACCATATTCCCTTCTCGGTGTTAAATACTACTCCCAAAATATATACTTATATGCTCATACTTATGAAATCGACCTTAAAATAGCATGTGAATTTATAAACTAAAAACTAACTATGCTTATCTTACTTTAATCATATTCATGAGTAAACTTGTAGATTTCATGTCTTATCTGTTATCGTAAGATTAAAATTGAACTTTAATCATGTGGTAATACTTGTAACTTGAATGAATTAGCTTGAACTTCTTGTAAATATAGTAACTTATCCTTAAACTTGAAATCATTCATCATCTCATAGAAAATTCATATCAAAATATCAATCCCAATGATTAAGATCACTTTCATGGATAAAAACATACAAAACATACAATCTTCTGCCAAATAAGATTTAACTCACGAGGAAACATCATAATCTTAAACATAAGAAAAGTGGGTATGAACCCTAGTAAATCAATTTCTTCAAATTCAAAAAAATAAAACTTTTGGGCACAAGGATGGAAGAATATCCTAGTTCAAACCCCACATACCTGAACTTGATGATTTTTTCTTAAGAGAAACTTGAATTGGATCCTTAGTGGTTGAACTTTCGAAAGAAACCCTAACTTCTTTCTCTTGAGAGTGGAGAAGAGAATGAGCATTGAAAAATTAATAAATAATAAGTACATAACATTTATAGGGAGATTGAAGTCATGGGATAGGGTTTGTGGTGAGGAAAAGACCAAACTACCCCTAAGAAAACTAAAAGAAAACTACAGGAATTATAAGTTGACGATGGGTGTCGACAATCGGTCAACTAGTTGATGACTCATAAACTCAGGTCATTAATCTCTAGATGATTTTTAGTTTTGTCATTAAGGTTGACGACGGGAGCCGACAACTCATCAACTAGTTGATGGCTCATTACATCAGATCGTCAATCTCTGACAGACAGACACTCTCAGGTAAAATGAGCATAACTTTCTACTCCAATATGGGATTAAGGTCAAATTAGATGCATTGGAAATAAGAATCAAAAATCTTTTATTTAATAGGTATTGAGATCCAAAACTCTATATATTATAGACGTTATACTCATTTAAATTTTATCCTTATGAGATTGAATACGAAAACTCAATTGATAACAAATGTTCTCAACTCAACTTTGCTCTAAGTGCTTCCTATGACCATGATTCACATCGAAAAGACATTACACATAGGTGAAAGCTTATGAAACTTATATATGGTTTAAACTAATCATTTTGGTTCATTAAAAATAAGATGAAAGGTTAGAAACTTAGCTATTAGTTTTTTGGGTTATTATAGAATACCATCCTGTGGGGACATCAAGTTTCCAACCTCGAAAATCAAAGGGATTGGTTGGATACCCTATTCTGAAATTGATGGCCAATCAATTCTCTTTCTTTTCTCAATAAGTCAATCATAGATATCTAGGTTCTCTTTAAAAATAGTTAACGGGGGTTGTGACCTTTTTTCACCACGAGTTTGTGAAACTTGGAATCTGTAACCTTCTAAAATTTTGAGGCTCTCCTACATGAGAGCATCAGAGCTACTTTTTGAAAGGACTAAGATAACCTGGTTTTCATACAAAGAGTCTAAAAATTAAAGTAAACAAAAAGTTTGGACTAGTAATTGTAATGCTTTGATTCCAGCCTTTTGTTGCAGTGATGAAAATTATGTTCTTTTCTCAAGTTTTACTGAATCTAGAATCTTTTGGACCTAGTCTACAATATCTATACTAAATGAGGATAACATCCATGATAAGCCTTGACCAAAATAAAAGAGATATCATGGTTAGTGATAATAATGAAAACAATATAGTAAAGAAATAATGTAAAAGGTGACTTATGGGTAAGATTCAAGGACTCCAAAATGAATGGCTCTGGGACATTCTTCATGTAGGAACCTATAAACCTTTTTATCTAGCCTTTTTTAAATAATCATCGAGACTAGAAAGGATGGGCCACTTCCCTTTGGGCTTTGATGGTAACAATATTATCTCTAACGACATGCAGAGAAAAGAAGAAGGTGAGATGGTTAATGGTAAAGACTTGGTCGATCTCTTTGGATAAAACTTGAAGACAAGCCATAGCCCTCCAAATGGCTAGACCAAATTGAGCCAAGAAGATTTTGAGGAGTTACTTAAGAGATGTTCAGGAGATGATTGTATGCAGTTTAAAGAAGATTTAAAGAATTGGAGAATTAAGAGATGAGAGATAAAAGGAGTCTAAAAACATTGAAGATAAATTATTTTTTGAAGAGATAAAAGATCAAGTTATGTTAGTTAAAGAGTTATTTATAAGAAATAGGAAAAGTAATCAAATTGCCTCAATCAACGCAAATGCTAACAAACAGATGGATAGGTGACACGTGGCTAGAATATTAAATGCAAAGGGAAGTGAGACCTTTTTATATGACATGAAATAATTAATCTTTTTTCTGCCTAAAGATTCAAAAATTAAACCACTTTCTGAGTAGAGGGACTATCTTTAGTAGGTAAAAAATAGCTCTAATGTGGTGCATAGAAGGATAAGAGATGAACTATGACACAAAAAAAAGAATTTTCAAGGAAATCAGTTCAAAAGGATATGTCGATATCGAAGATGTGTTCGGTAAAGGTCAACATCAGTAAGTCTCCAAAGTGACAAGATTAGATTGTCTTTGAGAAAAGGAGAGCTCATGGCTCGAAGACGTAATGAGATCGCGTCCCGATGATGTCGTACAATACCCCGATTACTATAGAGGAATATTAGCTGACATGTTTCCATATGTATAGCAACCATTCTCATAATATTTTAGCTCACCCCTACAACTTTTTATTAGTAGATGTATTACCTTTATAACCTATAAATAAAATTCTTGACATAATTATAATGGTATATGATATTAAGGAATATAATATCAATACACTTACATCCCAAGCTTCTCATATTTTACTAGTCTTCACTTAAACCGCCCTCCATCCTATTTATGTAGAAACCTTTTTTATTTAGTATGTTTCAAAAAGAATGTCACCTTACTATAATTAGAAATACTTTAAGATTTTATTTTACCCTTAATAAAATGATTTACAATAACACAAGTATAAAGATTACTTGATAGGTATGTACTAGCACGTCCATGCTAGCACGAGCCCAGTATTTTGTTGTAAAGTGGTCATTTTTTTAAACTTTTTCAAAAGTCATTTGGAAATAAAGTACATATATACTAAAATTGCAAAAATACTATTGAAGACCAATACTAGATTTCATATTTGAAGCCTTGATAATACAAATGATAAATAGAGTATCGTCTAAGTATATCAATTTATGTATTATCAAACTATCGTAATGATCAAAATCTGAGCAGAAAAAAAGAAAGAAAAAAGTCAATGTACTCAGAAAACACTACTTTCAACATGAAAGCCTTTATAAAATAGTAGCGTCAGACGTGAAGCAATCGCCTTTGTCACTGTTTATCGCTGTCACATGATATAAAAATGAAAATTTTGGTTAGTATCTTACGAGTTAATGAGAATGAATGAATGTCAAAATTAAAGAGACAAATATCAATCTTATAGACATAAGGTTTCTAGGGTGAGCAATTAATTATGTCGTTTGATCTGTTTGCAGTACGCAGCGACTTTCAAATAAATAAAACTTAAAGACACTGGAGTAGTTATTGTAGAGAAATAAATATACAACAAAAAATTTAACTAAACTTACCAAAAAAATCCATGAAGCTATTTAGAATACAAATTTATCTCCTTAATTTGAATTAATAACCAAAGCTTTTGAGTAGATGAAAGAAAAAATATTAAAGCCTGAACTACCCAGTTCATAAGTGTAGAGGCTAAAATCCCAAACCCATTAGATTTTAGCTAGAAACATCATCGGGATTATACGACAGAGCAGAAGATCTAAAGAAGAAGAAGAACCAACAAAAATAACGATTGAAATATAGAAACCCACAAAGATATAAAAATAAGAACACATAGTGTCAAAAACTTGAATGATTTAGAGGAAAAAGACAAGAGACTTTCACAAAAGGATTCTTTTGTATGACACATAACAAGCAATACATTTCATTAAACTTAAAATACATGCAAATAAAAATTCAAAACTTTCATTAGTGTAGAATTAATTTTGGCTTACAGAGAAGTTGATATCTGCTTTACACTCGCTTTTCTATAATAGTAGAAAAACTCTTATGCCATTTTTATAGCTGCCACTTTTATTTTAAAATGGAACAAGAAAGGGAAAACATAGGCCTATACCAACATTTTTGAAAAATAAAAAACCAAAAGGCATGACTTTGCCAACCAAGTATTAAAAATAAAGGAGAAGAGAACTTCATAATAGGATAATTCACTAGGAGTCATCCTTAACCTTAAATGCTACTAATAGAGTTTACAGCAATAGCTAGTCCTTGTGGTTTGCATTAAAGTGTCTTAAGTATCCCTCAAAGAGTTTGTTTATTCTCTCTATCTAAGCTTTCAAAAATAAAGCGACCTCAACACCTGAACCATCAGATGCCTACGGTAGCCAGCACCTCTGACTCTTTTTGGGTGTCCTAGATAAGCAGTTTCTCTTAGAAAAGAGGGTTGTGGCCGCATTGGTGCTGATTAATTTTTTGCTAACATTATCAAAAATCTAAGGTTTGTTGTAACTTTTTATAATTCATTCACTTCACAGCAACCATTGCAAAGTTTTGCTTGTTTGTTTTTGGCATTTGTCATTTGACGTAAAACCAGCCATTGCAATATTTTTATAGGTTTGCAAATATACAACTTCAAATAGATATACTCATAATCCTTTTTGTGATAAAGGAGATATATTGCTAATACTAAACGTTCACATTAAGTTTTTTTAGTTTATTTAATCCTATGCATTTCAAGATGATCCATCATCAGTCAATATATGCATAAGAAGAATTTAAAATATAGGAGTATCTTATGGAACAATCAAGAAATATTTAGTGGTAAAAGATGGCATTCAAATAAAAGAAAATTCAAAATAAAGTGTAGATAGTAGCAAAGGAGATGAGAATGAAGATAGGATTTTTAGTACAAGTAAAAACGAGGATAAAAATCACATGACCAAGATATGGAAAGAAAAAGAACATTGAAGAGACATGAAGAACATAAAATTATACTTGGATTTGTGAAATCTAAAGTACTGATGAAAAACTCATTTGAGAACAATGGAATTTTACTGTAAATTAGAAATGTCTGTCTAAGTTCATAAGAGATGTAGATATATAGTGAATACTGCTATACAATGAAATAGTAAGAATAGGTTTTATTCATGTGCGAATATAGAATATCAGAAGTTTATAGGTTCACTAAAATCTTCTTTAGTAGGTAAAAAACTAAAAGTAGATTTTATGAAGTAGCATCGAGGGAATAATTACAGTGGTTGAGGTTGCGCCTACTATAAATCAAGGGTCATCAATAGAAATGACTCAAGGAGTAGTTAAACAAGCAAAAGATAATAATAGAATATTTGTAGCACCTAAGGGTATGGGCTAGTGGTCAATGACATGAATTAAACATCATGATATTGTTGGTGGAAGGTGGTAGGTATCCCATGAAATAAGTCGAGGTGTGCATAAGATGGAACGAATATCGTTATTGTTAAAAAAATATATTTACATTTGTGTGCAATCACAGATGGCCTGAGAGTTGCATTTGGCTTCGGCATCTCTAAAACTGGACGAAAGCAAGCTACCAAGCTCCTTTTTGCCTTCATCATTCTCTATATCCGACACTTGCCATTAGTTAGATTTTGCTTCTTTTCCTTTCCCTTTGTGTTTTCATAGTCAAAGTACCTTTTTGTTTTCCATTTTCTGCCTTACCTCTCCACCCCCTTCCTTTTCTTCTCTCAATTATTAAACCAATCACTTATTTTCAAAAGACTTGAAGTTCATTTTTATTAATCTTAAAGTTCTAAAATACACAAGATTAGTTTTAAAAGCTTCCTTTTAATCTTTTAGTTAACTTTTTGACTCCAAAAATTACAATGTAATAGCTGTTATTAAGTGAGTAATGATATAGAAGAGTATAAAAATCATTGTTACAAGAGTTGATAAAAATTTTGACTTGAAGAAATGAAATTATTCACCTTATATGGTCAAGTTGTGGTAATCCTTTTAGCCTGAGTGTCGGCATGACTAAATCTCTTGTAGTGTCAAAAAAATTTTACTCCAAATGAATTGTGCATCATATTTCATAACCCTAAAGATATGCAAGTATTTTTCAGATCATAAAAGAGCAGGATGAAAACATAGGATGAAAGAAATTAAAATTGGCAACATACATACTTGGTGTTTCCTGATAGTGTCATTGAGTTCATCTAATATGTAGTTCCTTGCCTCTGATTCCTTGTAAGAAAATCATAGCTATTAAACAACCTATCTTCAACTAACCAAATCAATTTCAAAATTCAAACTGCTTTTTATGCCCTAATTAGAGGACCAAATGTGTGTTAATGTAAGGAGCTTAAACACAAGCAAGCAGCCTAAACAATAAAGAATAAGTATCACTTTAAACAATAAAGATTTTGGCATAAACATTATAGTACAATTTGTAGAAGTAATTGAAACCCTTTAAATATGGATATATATGACAAATCTTATTAGAAAAGTCGTTTATTGTAGAAGTAATTGAAACCCTTTAAATATGGATATATATGACAAATCTTATTAGAAAAGTCGTTTACATACCATATATAGGTTAAAAAAGCTAGCTTGGTGCTATGTATAGGTATTATGAAACAGAATAATCTTGCAACTCTCATTAAAAAATTCATTACCAACTCTCTTCTCACTGCTTACCTAAATTGACAAAAGAGGAATCCACTTTTTTTCTGAAAAACATAGTCCTTTCTCCACAACTTAAAATTATTTTTCAGTCTGGTAGCTATTGTTAGAAAAATATGTTGATGCAATTTTCCTCTAGAATACAATGTTGATCAATTTCTAGAATTAACACCACTTTTGATACTACTATACTAATAAACATTAACTACGAAACCCATTACAATCTTTAGTCCAAACGTTTAACAGAATTTTGTCAAAAAAAATGAAAGAATTTCAACTATAGTTATTGCATGAGTTTTGGTTATAAAAAAAATAAATTAAGGTAGACACACAGCAAAATCTATCGATTGTTATCCAAGATATCGTAGGTTAAGAAATTTTTTCGATAACCCAAAATATACTCAATATTTTCTTTAGGGGGGAGGGGATGCAAAAGACAAAAATCTAAGAATTTTCAACATCAAACGTAATTTCAAAATGGAAGCTTGAAATTTAGTAGTAACTATTGCAATTGTTAGAGAAGAGCCAAGAATGTTTTTCATTGCGCAGGAGGAGAAAACAGTAAGATAGTCGATGATGAAGAGAATGTATGCATTAGGCTAGTCGACGATGAGGAGAATTTGTTATATCTATATCACTCGCCATTTCTCTATTTCCTTGGTAATGATTGAGAAAATAAGATTAATCTAAATTACTATTTCACCATTTATTTCAGTCTGCTTTTCATAATTGCCACTGGTCGTCATGAGCACTCTTGTCTATAGAGTAGAAATTTTAAACCATAAATTTCAAAAATTTTCATTTTTTCTTAAATACCTGCCAAGTCAAATGGTGAACATAAATAAAATGGAAGGAAAGAGTTAGTTTAGAGAGAGAAATACAGGGATTGCTCCTAACGACTCTGCCTCTCTAACGGGGAGCCGCCATTCCTGCACTCGCTCTGTGCTAGCTCCTACTCCCAACTGAAAGACTCTGAACTAATTCTTAACTTAAATTGAACTAAATCTATTATTGATCATGTTTCTCGAATGATCTGACTGAGTTAAGCTGAATTCACTTAGATCCGTATCTGACGGAATACTACTGAATTTCGTTATCTGACTGATGATACTGAGTTCTGGATTGAACACTCGAATACTACTAGATCTGAGCTGAGTACTGAACTGAGGCTAGAATACTAGCGATACTGAGATTACTGAAATTTCTGAGATTTCTTAAGTTTTGTATCTATCTGAGAGTACAGAGTTCTATAACTCCTTGAGTTCTGAGAATCATGGCTCGACTGAGATGATCATAAAAACTGACATGGGCTCTAGACTATATCTAAATTTTCGGGTATAAATACCCTAGGACTTGATAACATAAAAGTAAAGCATAACCATTCTTGAATTATCAAGACCATGGACATTCATTCACAATCACAATCACTAAAGCATCTCTTTAAGATTTAGAAATCATAAACATGTGATAGTATAGAGAGATATGCTATTGGCTCATACTCCATTCAATAAGGTCTTACATCAAACACTTAGCATGTATTAATGTCTTAGCATATATCGAAGAGCACATAATTGGGGAACTTTATGCTATCGTGTCACAATTCATTCACTAAGGCTTTTCAACAAACACTCGGTATGCATAGGCTTGTTCACAATTGGGGATTTCTAGTCAACATTCTATAATGGCTTTAATTCATTTATCAAACATATAGGGAGCATGCTTTGCTTATTCAATAATTTCTTCACTTAATTGACATGAACATATCACTTAACAAGCAACTTGAAGAGGTTTAATCATGAACATCACATGAATATCACATGCTAGGGTCAAAGCTTGAAAACCTTGAAAACAAACATGAATCAAAATTCAATAATAGCATGAACATAAATTTCAACACACATGAATCATGAAAATCAATAAACATAAGATCTTTAAATTTTTTAAAAGGTTCTTGAGCTTCTTGGATGAAAGGGACCCAAGAATCAACATCTACATACCTTAGGGAAACTCTTTCTTGAAGGTTCTTGGAAAGATTCTTAACTTCTTGATTTCTCTTGATTTTTCTTGAAGAAGAAAGAAGGGTTTTGATTTTGTAGAAACCTTAGTTTTTGATGTTAAATATGAAGAATAAAATTGTGAGCCTTGATCGGATATAAATAGGGATTGAAAAGAGTAAGAAAAAGACCAAAAAGCCCTTTTAAAAATTGAGTTAAAATTACCGATCGGGGACTGCGACGGTCAAAGTGACAGTCCATCGCTCAGCCTGACGGTCCGTCGCTCAACCTAATGGTCCGTCGGATCATCCATCACACATTGGCCCAGAAAAGAATATGCTACCTCAAGGTGACGGTCAAAGTGATAGTCCGTTGCAAATCCGATGGTCCGTTATACCACTCATCGCACGTTGGCCAAGATGAGGTCATACTGCCTCAGCGCGATGGTCCCAGCGATAGTCCATCGCAGCCTCGACGATTCGTCGTCCTGGCCGTTGCACTTGGACCAAGAAAGAGAGTCAATGCCTTGGTTGCGATGGACTGGGCGACGGTCCATCATAAGGTCGACGGTCCGTTAACCCGGTCGTCACACTTGGGCGATTCCGACTGTTTTCAATAAAACGGCCATAAATTCCTCGTTTGATGCCAAATTTTAACGAAATTTATATCGATGGAAAGGTTATTCAATGCTCTACATGACAAAAAGTTGACATTAGGGAAATTCTACATGGTTCCAAATATTTCTCACTTGGGAAGGAACTTCTCAATCTTTTAGGACCAGATTTACGCTTCACTTGACACGCTTTAAGGCTCAAACTACGAGAGAATTTTGTGCAGTCTTACATCCCTCCTTCCCATGCCTCTGCCAGCGCCAATCAACAACAATGACATAACTGTCAATTCAAAAGCTCCAGCATTAATTATCAAGCTCAACGGTAATAATGAGGTTATCTGAAAGGACTCCCATTAGTCCTTTTCCCTGTAAAACCGTATCCAGCTCCAAAAGTGAAACTACTCTTTCTAACCCCTTCTCTTCTCATCACAGTGAGAATGTCATAAACCTACTAGGATAACCTTTTTTTCATGATACTGCCCCTTTCTCTGGACCACCAGCTATCCTCGTGGATGGAAATGTGTCTCTCCCAAAGTGTGGTTCTACTAAAACTTATAGTAGTGAACACAAAAGTCCAGATCATGATTCAAGACCCAAACTACCTAGCTCAGTTGATAATGGAGCGCCTTATTCAGGGACTTGTGAACTATGAATAGACTATATGGACGTCCCACAATGATGAAAATCATTAGTCAATAGTTATAGGGCAACCTAACACCAAAACTAGTTAACATGGAACCTAACATCCATGACTCAGTGCCTTCCATTTCTACCCCCAAGGATTCCTAGATTGCTGGAGATAGGCCCAGTTTTTTATCTAAGCTATAGGGTCCCCTCCCACTCAACGACCCCAGCAAATCAACCACCCGTAGCTCTATTCTTGGAAATGCCAGAGAGGGAGAATACTATTAATCCCTAAGGGAAAACAACAGAGAGATGGAGAAATACTATCCTCTCTCAAAACACCAAAGGCAGATGTAGTCACTCTAGAAATACCTCTAAACCACTTCTTCAAAGACCTTATCAGTGAGACGCTTCTAGTGCTATTTTGACTAGAATTCAACAAGTTTGACCTGGAGATCCTCTCTTCGGTGAAAGAGATCTTCTACAAAGCCAAGGTTAATCTCATGGAAAAGAAAAGGAAAGAACCTCATCCTCCTAGAAAATACCATCCCAATTGAGAGGGAAGGCAGTGATGATAGACCAACCCCATAAAATTTCCATAATAATGAAGAATTGCATCATATGGAATGCTAGAGAAGAAAATAATCCTGCATTTAGAAGATAGTGTAATGCTATGATCCAAATGCACAACTCTTTACTTTTAGCCCTCCTTGAGACCAGAATGAGTGACCACAAAGCTCTCACTGATGAGCTTGGTTACAATAACTAGATTTAATTTCCTTCTCTTGGCAGCTATGGAGGCATTATGATTATGTGGGATAACACTGCCCTGAGCATTAATGACATAGCCATCCTTCCCAAGTAATTCATATCTCTATCAAGGTAAATGACCTCACCCCTTCCTAGTTTTTAAGTGTTATCTATGCTAGTAACCATTTTGAGGATAGAAAAAATTTGTGGAACAATCTATCTGATTTTGTTGTCTCTATTAAATACCTCAACTATAAATCTTGTCTTATAGGAGGAGACTTTAATTAATTTCTTAAAGCTTTTGAAAAATTTTGAGGTAAATCCATTAATAACATTAGGGTTGCCTGTTTCTGGGACTGTATGAATTCATGTCAACTTATAGACTAAGGCTTTAAAGGAAGCAAGTTCACCTGGATTAATGACACCGCACACGTAAGTGTACGTGGTCTAATCAAGTAGTAAAGTGGCTTCAAGGAAACCTAAGTATTGATCTCTCAGGGACTTTCATTCGTCGTCTATCCAATTCTAGTTTTAACAAATTGAGAATAGTAAAAAATAAATTTTTAGAATTTTAAACTAAAAATAAACTAAACTAATACGGAAAAGTAAATGACTTAGGACAAACAATGGATAGAAGCCCAGGGTAAAGGCTTACGAACAATCCTACTTTGTGATTGAACTTCAGTTGTTAAATTGCTTATCTTAGTTGTTGATTCGTAGGGTTAATTGCATGATTATGGTTTTATAACCTCTAATCCTTTACCTAAGTTCAACCTTACAACTACATCGTTTAGCAGAGATGTAATGATTCACTTAAGTGTTTTAAAGCTATCATCCTACGTGTGAATCAAGTAAGGCTTCTAAGTACATCCCTGTACTAGATGCTATTTCAAATTCCTTATTTTATAAAGAAATAAGAACCATACTTTGTCTATTCCCACGTTCTATCTCTGTATTCCTCTCCCGAGATCACAAGGTTGACAATTGATGTATTCTAAGGGTAGCTAATCCTTAAAATAGTTAAAACAAGAATAAAAAAATAACCAATGATGATAAGCAAATCATCAAACTTAATTCAAAACAAAAGTAATCATGAACATGGCCTTAACCCCGGAAAAGGAGTTTTAGCCTTAAATGGAAATATTCATCATCCAATCCCTTGGATTGATGATACAAACCATAAAAGAAACTAAATTAAATAGATATAAATCCTAAAAAGAAGTTATGGTAGCCTTCTTAATCTTCCAAGATGTCTAAAAGTGATTTAAAATGTTTATAAAGTGTATTTATAACTTTGGGGTAAGCCCACTTCGTGTAGGACAAATATTCAGCATTTTTGGCAGGTGCGGAGTGGAGCATGCATCACACACTTATCTATCGCACGGTGCTGCTGGAATTGTTGTTCAGAATTTTTTCTAAGTCAAGGGAGCACCGAAATGAGCGTCCGTCGCACGCTAATTGCTGTTAGGAGCTACATGCGCCTATTGGTTGCTATTTTGGGCCTCTTCTGAATCCATTGACGTTTTTCACACGTCCATTGCCACTACTACAATCCACAAATGCCCAAGACATTCCAGGGGTCCAAAAGTGCGTCAATCTGCGTATTGTGCCTTAGTGGAACCATTCTGAGCTTTTTTGAGTTGTTTCCACTTGATTTAAAGTTTGTATATCCTTAATGTATCATCATAATCCATTCCCCAAGCATCCTATAGCATTAAACACAACAATTTAGAGCAAAAAAAAAACACAACATCCAACACGACGACATTGAAACAAGACCTAAGCATAGGCAAATTTTACTTTGATCTTTAACTCATTGTTTTGACCCTTGGTTTGATCCAATTGACCCTTGAGCATTATGACTAAGTTGTTTCACATATAAATACATAATAACAACCTTAGAAACACATTAAAACACATTATGACCCAACATAATATACTATAAAAACACCTAGCTTAAGCTAGTTACACTAGTTTTCTCGGTTGAACTCTAAATGCTCAAATTAAATAAGAACTTGTTTCAAATACACTCTTAACATCATAAACACATGATTTAATACTTTGATACACATTTATATCATTATCCACCATTATAGCATAGAATCATCCTTAAAAAAGACTAAAAAGGCTAGAATAGGGACACTAGAATGCATAAATACACCCAACATCAATTAACAAGCGGTACATGAACAGACATTCTCTTATTTTAGAGAGGCTAGACAGGTGTATAGCTAACAACTCCTGGATCAGACTATTTCCTGAAGCCTCTATCACCCACCTCCCCAGAACCCATTCTGACCACTGTCATCTCCTTCTTTCCCTTGGAAGATACTCTCTTCCTTTCTCTCAAAAGCTCTTTAGGATGGAATCCATGTGGTGTTCCCACCCTTTCTTTATAGATCTAGTTAGGAACTCCTTCAACCCCTTTCTCTCTATGAATAAGGACATCTCTTTTGAATGGGTTGCTAAGACATGGAATAGAAAGGTCTTTGGCAACATATTCCAGAAAAAAAAGAATACACTGGCAAGATTAGCTAGCATTCAAAGATTCCAAAATTATGCCCACAACCACTTTCTCCACTTTCTGGAAGTTTCTCTCTAAAATGAATTTAGTATTTTTCTCAGAGATGAGCAAGAGTTCTGAAAGATTAAATCCAAGATAAACTGGCTTACTAAAGGAGATTCCAACACTAGATTATTCCACACCTCTACTCTCAACAGAAGGAAAGGGAATAGGATTAGAGCCATCCAAGATGACAATGAAAACTGGTATCATTCCCCTGATGAATCAAAACTTTGATCCTAAACCTTTACTCTAAACTCTTCTCCTATGAACAACTCTCCTCCTCCTAAGATGCACAAAAAAACCCTCTTCTCATGGATCCATAAAGATGGAAGACCACTATCTTCTGAATAATCCCCCTTCCAGTGCATAGATTAAACAGGCTGTTTTTTCCTTCAAGCCATATAAAGCCCCTGGCCCAGATGGGATCCACCGACTTATGAACCAAAATTATTGGAATATCTTGGGATATGCCACTATCAAATTTTGTACTAAAACCTTAACCAATGCCATCATGTACCCCAAGGTAAACACCACCTACCTATGTCTTATTCCCAAGTGCTTCAATGCTACCAATTTGAGGAACTCCAAACCTATTGGTCTTTGTAACATTCAATATAAGATCGTTACCAAAATCATTGCTAACAAGTTGAATCCCCCACTTTCAAAGATCATTAGTGCCTCCCAAAAATCTCTTACCTCTTCTTTATTGATGATCTCACCTTATGTGTTGTTGCAAATGATAAGAGTTGTGAAATAATCAGAGAAACCCTCAGTAGTTTCACCTTCTATTCAGGACAAAATATTGATACCAAGAACTCTAAAGTAATTTTCTCTAAGAATTATTCTCAAGAGGATAAAGCTAGACTATCCTACACCTTAGGCATCCAAGCCGAAGAAAACTTTGGAAAATATCTAGGCTTCCCCACCTTCCATTAGAAACCTTGTAATAGAGATTGCAGTTCATTCTGGATAATCTCAAAACAAAGATGGTTGGGTGGAAAACAAAGCTCCTTAATATGGCTGGCAGAATCACCCTCACTAAATCCTCCTTGGCCAGCATCCCAACCCATGTTATGCAATTCATTTTTCTCCCCACCAAAATCCATAAGTTGATTCATAGAACTTAAAAAAATTTGTCTGGGGCACCACTCCTGATAAAAGGAAAATGCATCTCATCAACTGGTAAAACCTGCCTTGCACTAAACCAAATGGGGCTCTGGGCCTCCAGGAAGCCTCCATTAGAAACACCACTATGTTGACTAACCTAGCCTTGAGACTTTACAAATACCCCAATAGCATCTGGGCAAAAATCCTTAAAAATAAAGACATCCATCGTGGGATAACTTACAAACCCAACAACTCCAAAACTTGGAAAAATAGTTATATGGGTTGAGAGATTTGTAAAACTATTTCCTCTTAGTCTGTATATAATAGGGAGAAGGTAAACTTTTGGAAAGATAGGTGGATCCCTCACTGTGACCCCTTTTATATATCATTCAATCCCTTCTACCTCAACAATCCCTTGAGACTAAACTCTAAGGTCTGACAAAATATTTCTTGGAACCTCAATAACCTTCGGTTGTAATCCCTGAGGATATCATCCAAACTTTCACTAACATTTTTACTCCCAATCCCAAGGCCAACTCTGATAAACTAATTTGGAACATCACTGGAAATGGCGTATTCTCCAGTAAAAGTGTTTATAGTCATATTGCAAAAACTTTCAATAATTGCCAATCCACCAACTACAATTAGATCTGGAAGCCCAAAACACCTCAGAAGATTGATACCTTCCTCTGGCTTGGCCAGCCTTCCTCTGGCTTGGCCAGCATGACAGACTACCTAACAATCTCAACCTCTTCAGATGAGGGGTTAAGCCTAATGCATACTGTTTTGTTTGCAATCATCATCAGGAAGAAAACAACCATATTTATTTTGAATGCCCTATCCTCAAGGACTTTTGGGCATCTGTAATCCCTAGGCTGACTCACACAAACTACCACACTGTCAATAACCTTCTTCCGTCAAGCTAGCACTCTATCTAGAAAACCTTCTAACACTCCCAGTTTGATAGACATCTCAATTGGTATGATAGCATTTCTTTTTTTCTTTGGATCATCTAGAACACCAGGAACTCAAATACCTTCATTGACAAAGGGATCCTTCAAATTTTTACCATGCCTACTCTCAAGAGGTTGAGTATAAACATCTTACAAAAAGAGATGATTCCCCCCATTAGAGTCAGATTATCAGTATTAAATGGAACCCTCCTACAAATCATGAATTCAAACTTAACATTGATGGTTCTTGCCTTAGGAATCCTGGAAAAGGTGGAATAGGAGAGGTGGTTAGAACTTGCAATGGGGGGATGGGTGTTGGGTTTCAACAAAAGCTTACACAAAGCCAACAACAATATGATGGAACTAATGGGCCCTATTGAAGGCATTAAGTTGGTAGAACAAAATAACCTCCTTCCCATTGAAATAAACATTGACTCACTAGAAATTATATCTAGGTGAACTAAAGGGAACCTCTCCTATGATGCTTTGATTTTGGAATGCATGTTAATACTAAGAAGGCTAGGGAACCCGAAAGTCGTCACTATTATAGGGAACAAAATGGAGTAGCGGATGCACTAGATAAGGAAAGAGCAAAGGCATACAATTTTAATGAAACCACTATTTTTGAAGTTCCACTGATCTATGTAAAAGAAGCAGTTTGGGCAGGCATCTTGGCACTTTTTTTGAGAGAAAAGTTAGTTCTAGCACTAATGATTCTAGCTGGCTAGGTCACACTTACTCTTTTTTGAATCATGATTAATCATCACGAGGGTTGTAATTTAAGTTTTTACTACTCTTTTCTTTAATGCAGGTCCTTTCGACCAAAAAAATAATAATAAATGAAACGAATGGAGCAGTATTACTAAAATGGTCCCAAATCTCAACCAAAGACTAATCGAAACACTAGACCTTTGTAAATACTCATCTCCGAAGATCCATCCCTTCATCAAACTTTCTTTGCTTACATTATTATTTTTAACTTGATTTATTGCACATATATTTACGAACATACTCAACTACTATAATTGAATCCAACAAGTTAAACTAAGACTCGTGCCCTTAACTTCATATAAATTCAATGATACTATTTTCCCAGTAAATACATGGGTCATCCAAAGGATCTCGGAGACCTACCAAAGTACAAAAGCCAATCATCCAATATCATTGGGATATTCATATTCAACTTTTGCTCGTACTCTTACAACCTTTTTCTAAAGAAATAGTGAATATTCACTTTCTATAATCTGATACATGATCCAGTTAAACAGAAGATATGTCATGCTGATCCTTTTTTCCAAGGTTAAATTTTTCGTATGGCACATTTACATACATATTTTGTATGAAAATTTATTAGATCTGGTGCATCCACAGGTTGCCGGATAGTTTTTACGCTACTTTCCAGTGAATAGTATGTAACTTGAAGATCCCACACTAAGTTCCCTTTACCAGAAGAAATAAAGAATGTGCCACAGCGCATCAGACTCGAGCTAAAAGAAATGCACTCTAATTCGAGTCAAGATCGCTCAAACGTGCAGTAAGCGGAACAAACTTATACAACGCAAGAGGAGCACAAAGATAACATGAACTGAAAATTACAAAATACAACAAAAGCCTTATTATTTATCCACTTTCAGCAAATGCAATTTTATGCACCTAGTCGTCCATCCCGCACAAATAACAACATTATTTTAATCCCACGCATGAACTCCTTCAAATCAGGCATTCTTCAATAATTACAAACCACCTAGAATCAGAACCTTTAATGAATTTCTACAAGTCATAAGGTAGCTTAATCCGACTAAAAGAAATTCATAAAGCTAACCTCCTATTCAAGAAATCAACTCAGAGGAGAAAAAAGCACATGTATATTACCTCATAGTTACCATGCTGAGCTAAACTGATGGAAGGTTTATTAAGTTTATATACGACTTATATCATGACCAAATATAAAAGTTGTCAGCCAGTTGATTGCAATATAGAATCTGTTCCGCCAACTTACAACCCGAGTAAGATATGCTGAATGCCAAATTAACCAACTCGTGAATCCTACCAAAGAGAGACCTTTCCCTACCTACAATAAGTCATGAAATAAATAAGCTAAGTTTTGTCAGGTAAGAGGCATATCTAAAAAATGAGAAAGACCTTTCTCTCTCTAAGGTCTACAAGGGCCTTATATCTACCAATAGTACCCATTCTCCCCAAGTGTTTATAGACAAATGGATCTTCGAGGTCCATGTCCTTTGCTGAATTAGCACGCCCTCTACCATCTTTACCCAACCTGTTCAACAAACCTGCCAGATATTTTCCCTGGTGTTCTGCAACCTGATCGAACCAAAGAATGGTACATCAAGAGAACTAGACCCATTTACTTTTCAAAGCTGCAATTAGTTCAGACACACTATGTCTCAACCGTAATAGAACATTCATCGTCTACCATATACGTCCAATAAAATATGCAACATACTAAGTGTGGTGCTATTAGACAACGAGTTCTATGAATTTTCTCCACCTTACCTAACAGAATCATGCACTCAACAAAATAACTAATTAGATAAAAAAATGGAAATGCCATCTCCAATACCTGAAAGCATAAGATGTGGAAACGGAATTTTACACAATTATCTATAATAAAGCTTTTAAATAAGCAGCACATCACTACATTTACTCATATTCAAGTGAATCGATGATGTCATAAAATAAATTATATAATTAGCCTGGTGCCCAATCATTTTAAAAATAGAAAAGTGATAAATATACCCCTTAACTAAAATAAATAGTATGTATATGCCCTCCATCATACTTTTGGTACATATATGCCCCTATCATTACAAAAATGGTAAGTGTATGCCCCTCCAACTAACGGTATGGACGTATGTGTACACAAAGTATTACAGAGGATATATATGTATCATTTATCATATTTTTGAGGTATATTTGTCCCTTTTCTTTTTCAATTTTTAATTCCAAATAATTAACTCAAACCTACTACCCGACCCGGTCTCAATTAAAACCTAAAAGACGCATATCTAACAAATGCATTTTTCTCACCCCTAAAATGATACACACACAATATACAGTACGCCCACCATGAATAACAACCACCCTTTTCTAATTCTCCATTAACAACATCAACAAAAATACACCCAGAATAACAACAATACAATGAACAACAACTAGCTACACCATCTCTTTCATTTCAATTGAACAAATACACCACAAATTCCACTCCACTACTACCAATTTCCAAAAAAATCCATTAACCCATACCACCCAAAAACAACACCAAATAAATTAAACCCCTCACGTTTTAATTTCTAGAAAAATTCCATCAAAAAACACTACCCACCATCATTCAACACCATATAGCCATCATCTCTGTCGAACCAAAAACACCCCACCAGCGAACAATCATTGCACCCCTAGCTCCGATCACTTCTGGCATAATCTCCATTCCCTCCAACTAGTAAACACCAATTAGCAGCAACGATCAATCATTGTAATTTGATTGGGTTCACATATAAAAAAATAGAGAGATTATCAAACTTGGAACAAATAATAGAGGTTGGGTCGAGTTGGTTTGAATTGGGTTCGATGGATTTATTGGGTTGGGTAGTGGTTTTAGGTTACTTATTTGAGATTAAAATATTTTAATGGAAAAGGGATAAATATACCCCAAAATATGATAAATGGTATGCATATACTTTCCGTCATACTTTGGATACACATGTCCCTACAGTTAGTGTGAGGGGCATATACATACCATTTCATGAACGGTAGGGGCATATGTGTACCCGAAGTATGATGGAGGGTATATGTATACCATTTATCATAGTTAGGGATATATTTGTCGCTTTTCCATTTTAAGAAATTTATGACTTTGTGACATCATCTTCAAACTTGACACACTTCTACAACTCTATATGTTTTGAAATGTATAGTGGCGATAACTCATTTGGGCCAAAGCTGGAAGAACTTGTCTGCCTGTACTTTTAATGAACCCACTATAATCACTAATCTAGAAGACATCCTGAACTGATGGGACGTGTGCCTTTCATCAATTCCAATCCCGTAGTTTATAGAGATCAGTATACAACAACTACTATGCATTAATTGTTATTTGTTACTGTAAAAAATAATACTAAGCAAAATAAGGTTAGCTTCAGAAAGACGAAATGAGGGAAAACAGAGAGCGATGTGGTGTATCCCAGCTATCTATTCGATAAACTCCATCTAGTGAAGGTAGAACTTGACAAGCAGGAGAACATAAGGTAGAGTTGATTTTGGCAGATATGATTGTTTACAATCACCAAAAAGAAGAACCTCATCTCTTTCAGCTGAGCAGAAAGATCTTAACAAGTGCAATAATTATAAATATCCAGATACAGATATAAGTGATTTGCTTCAATTCTAAATCTTGGCTTACATTCCCCTAACTTTTGGTAAATCCAAAGTGTTCACAAATGGTGTGGGACCGACACCAGTGGACCACACTAATAGTCCATATAAGACATCTGTGCCATCACTAAGAATTATCTTCTCAGGTTGAACATCCTTTACAACTCCTTGTACAAAATGAACTCCTGACTGAAAACAAACATTAATAGTAACTGGATCCAGAAATAAAATGAGGACAGAATATCAAATATAAACAAAAATAACAATTATTACCGCCATGCTCAATTGAATGGGCATATGAAAATTATGAAATGGGGGGGAAATGTGAAAATTTTTCATGTCTGCCTCCTAGATAAATTATGAAAACAATCAGGAAACAAAAAAGATGGAGTGAATGACAAAAATTATGGGAAGGAAGTTTCATGGAGGAGAAACAAGTGCATATGCGAGAAATTAATTCCTGCTACAGAATGAATATAGTCTATTTCCTAGGAATGTACAGAACATATATATAGATGGCAGATTTGTAGGATTTCATTTCTTTCTTTCCTTTGCTAGACCCTCATGTACATGTATTTATATCACATACCTCTTGGAATGAGATATCAAGCATACTCTAATATACTACATGGTGTCAGAGCCTAGGGCTTAAAATCTTTGTTCAAAATTTAAAACCTTTCTTGGCAGCCAGAGAAAGGTCTTGGCTATTTGGGTCACCCATAAAGAGTGACAAGCTTAACTCATCGACTGCCTCAGAAGGAACAGAAAAAAACTCCCGGCTGAAAGAAACAACTCCGACAACCTGGTAGTAAACGAGTGTTCGCCACACACCACCTGTTCTTCGACACTACCTCTCACATGTTGATGCATTCTCTGGCAGGTCTGTAGTTCATTTCTCTATATGGAGAACTCTGATTTTGCTCGCCTGCTTCGATTGTTATTGGGACTCAATGATTTAGGTTTAAGAAACTCAATTTTGTGATTGGATAAACAACCCTTGTTTAGCTGAATTCAGACATTCTGGTTACTGGTTATTTTTTTCCTTTATTGATTATATTAACACTCTAATTTGGTTGAGTGTTTTTTTAGTTGAACTCTCTAATTTACTAAATAATTGGGAATATTTTTAATCTGGTTAATTGTGTAAATTTTCTTGAGAAGAATTATTGCGTCAGTCATTTTGAACTCTTTCTTTTGTCAATCTATCTGTGACGAAAATGAATGACAAGGCAATTCAAATTTTAATGGAAGAGTTTGCTAAATTCTCTCAATATGATAAATCACTAAAGGAATCCACTTCAGTATGCTTTTTCTTAGATAAAATATGTCTTATCACCTCTTCAAGAAAATGGGTGATTGATTCTGGTGCTAAAAATCACATGACAGGTAATCCTAATATTTTTTTCCTGCGTTCAATCATATAAAGAACCCTCTCCGCTTACTGTAGCTGATGGATCAACTTGTAACAATATTGGATTTGGGACTGTTAAACCAACCTCCTCTATTACCCTATCATCTATCATCTAAAATAAGCACCAAAGTTGTCCTTTAATTTGATTTTTGTTAGTAAAGTAACAAGAGACCTTAATTGTTATACCTCATTCTTTCCCAATCATTGTTTCTTCCGAGATCTTATGACTAATAATATCATCAATAAAGGATATTTATCTCATGATCTCTATATCCTAGATAAATGGGACTCTCAATTTCTTGTTTGTTGTAGTGTCGTATCTCTATTTTAAGCACACTGTCAATTAGAACATCTTTCTCTACCTTTGTTAAAAAAAACTTTATTCTTAGTTTTAGAATATTTCTTCATTGAAATGTGAGTCATGTCGATTGCAAAACACCATCGTAGCTCAGTAGGCCTAAGGTATAAGTCGCCCGAGTCAGCTTTTGAGTTAGTTCATTTTGATGTTTGGGGGGCATCACCTGTTGTTCTCAAAACTGGACATAAGTATTTTGTCAGTTTTGTAGATGTTTTTTCTTTAAATGACTTGGATTTTTTTATGAAGAATTGCTCTGTAAGTGTTTACCCACTTTTGTGCTTTTCTTTTTCTAAAGTCGAGACTCAATTCAATGCTTTATTCTAATAGTTATATGCTAAAGAATATATGCCAAACTTATTTCAGTCGTACATAAGACAACATGGTATTCTCAATCAGTTTTCATGTGCTGCTACACCCTCTCAAAGTGGGGCTGCTAAGGAAGAAGAATAGGCATCTATTGGAGACAGCTCCCCACTTTTTTCCAAATGAAGGTTCCTAAGAAATTTTGGGCAAATGAGTTCTTTGAGACTTATTTTTTCTATAATAGCATGCCATCTACTGTGCTCGGTAGTAATGTGCCTTACAATTTCCTTTTTCTACGAAAGTCACTATTTTCTATGGAACCTAAGGTGCTTGGAAGCCCATGTTATGTTCGAGGAGCTCAACCACCTTTTACCAAGTTGGATTCCAAGGTATTGTAGTGTGTTTTCTGGGTTACTCTCACCTTCAAAAGGGGTATCAGTGTTATTCTACTAGTGTTATGCTACTGCACTTAGAAAATATTTGGGGAGAACTAAAGTGGTATTTTCTAAGACTTCACCACTCTTATATGCACCTCCCATTTCTACATGTCAAGGGGAGAGAGATGCAAGGTAAGGTTGTGCACAATACACCCTTGTGGTAGGGCTCTTCTCCGGACCCTATGCATAGAAGGAGCTTTAGTGCACTGGGCCGCCTTTTTTTTTAAGGGGAGAGAGACGAGTGGTTAATTTTGCCAATGTTACTAGTTTGTGTTTTATATTGTCTTCATAGTTACGTATAGGTTCAGATTGTTGCCTTAGGTTTGTTGGAACACTTGTGTTTCTCTAACTCTAGTGCTTGGACATCTCGTATTTGTAGCTTTCAACTTTTCGATAGTCGCTGCTCGAATGTTTATAGGCCTTCTTATTTTTATTTCTTTTTGAGTAGTAGCTTTGATACTTGATGGTAGACTAGGGTCATGTCATAAGTTGAGGTCGGAAGCAGGGTTGGGTTTAGGATCAGGATGAGGTAAGGAGGTAGGGGTCGGGGCTGTCAGGATTAGGGTCAATTTAAGGGTTAGGGGCGAGGGATAGTAGGGGTATGTGGGTAAAGGGATCCTATAGGTTGAAAGTAGGGTCATGGAACATTGCGACCCTTCAAGTAAGTCCATAGAAATCATGAAGATTCTTAGAAAGAGGAGGATTAATATAGTTTGTGTCCAACTTATGTATAGGAGACCATATAGGTAGGTTCTAATGCGAAGGATATGGATTGGTGAAAGTTATGGTACTCGGGGGGTGAGAGGCACAGGAATAGGGCAAGTATCTATCTTAGTAGATGAAGAGCTCAGCGGGAAAGTGGTGGAGGTTAGGAGGGTCAACGACAGGTTTATGACGATTAAGTTGGTCATTGGAGGATGTACTGTGAACATTGTTAGTGCCTACATCCCGCAAGCGGACTTGGACAAGGAGAAGACGTTTTCCGAGCTCAAAGATCTTTTCATCGAAGGGAATTTCAATGGACACATTCGATCATTATCGGGAGTCATGACTATGTACATGGAGGCTTTAGTTGTGAGGAAATGAATGAAGGAGAACCTTCACTTTTTCATTTGCTAAGCTATGTTGCATGGACTCGGGTGCAGGTATCCAAGATGGGTAATTTAAATTTTAAGATTCAGGGGTGCAAATCTGATTATGGATACAAGTGTGGGGATTCGACTAGAAAAAAATTAATATTATAAATATAGAGTTATAAAGACAATTTTGGACTTTTCCTACATTTAAACAACCATTCCAATTTACTTTTTCCTATGTCTCAAGGAAATTTTATTCCTAAAAAAATATTCTTTACTTTTTCCACTTTTAAGGTAATTTATTTTAGTTACTTTTTATATTAGGAATAGTATTTTTTATATAAAAAAAAGTAAATTTTTTTCAATTAGGAGTAGTATTTGGAAAATCAAACACTCACCAGACCTAAATGAATTAGGTTACCTTTTTATTACAATTTATTTTTTAAAAACTATAATTATTAAAAAACAATCACTCAATAGATAGCACCGACAATACAGATCTAAGCATTCTATCATTTTCTCTTTCTTCCCATCAAAATTTCAACGATCCCTTCCGCCGATGATAGCTCTTCTGCCGATGAATCACAGTCGCCAATTTTCTCACGATGATTACAATAACAATTACAGTCGTCGGTTTCTCCTTATCGACAACAAAGAAAACTTTCTTCTTGATGTTGGTCAATGTCTCCGGATTCATTTGACCAAATCTGAGATGAATCCTGCACCGACGTCCACACTAGTGTCGCGTCAGGATGGGTTTGACTGTATAACCACCGAGTTCAAGCAACATAGTTAATATGTCCTTTGGGTTGGTGGCAATGCATTCGAGCTTCACGAAGAAAAACGAACACCTGATTACCTTTCGGAATTCGGTGGCCATGATTTAGATAAACTCTTTGCTTCTTAGGAAGGGTGATGGAGCAATATGTAAAGACTGTAAGGTCATATCCAGTGTGAATCGTTCGACCCAGCATAAACTTTTGGTAATGGACGTGGAAATCAAGAAGGGTAGTAAGAAGAGGGGTTAGGAGGATCAACCAAGAATTAAGGGGGGTAGCTTGACCCCGACGAGTGCTTTGGAGATAAGAGAAAAGTTGGTGACTTTAGGGGCTTGGGAGATTAAGGGTAACATGGATAGTAGGTAGGAGACGAATTCCAATTGCATCAGGGAGACAAATAGAGAGGTGTTGGGTGTCTCAAGAGGTCGATCTACCAAAATAATTGGCGGTGCAATAGAGAAGTTAAAAGGAAGGTGGAGCCTACGAAGGAAGCCTATGTAAACTTGGTTGAGAGTGAGAAAGAAGAGGAAAAATAGATGAATAGGGAGGAGTATAAGTGCTAGAAAGGAGGCTAAGTTAGCGGTCACGGTGGCTAAAATAACTACTTTCAGAACCTTGTATGCAGAATTAGAGGAGAAAGGCAAGAAAATTGTATAAGCTTGCCAAGGCTATGGAGCGGAAAGGCCTTGACCTTGACCAAGTAAAGTGCATCAAGGGAGAGAATGGAAAATTTGGTGGAGGATATCCTTGTTAGGAAGAGGTGACAGTCTTATTTTCATAGTCTCTTGAACTACAAGGAGACAAATGCATTGTATTAAGGGACTTGGAGCACTCAAAGGAGTGTTGTGATTAGCGTTATTTTAGACTATAAAGGTTGAACGTTAGAAGGTCAAGGGTGCTATTCGCAAGATGCATAGGAGTAGAGCGACTAGATCAGATAAGATTTTAGTGGATTTTTGGAAAAACATTAGCAGGAAAGGTATGGAGTGGCTGACCGAGTTGTTTAACATCATTTTTAGAACGACAGAGATGCCAAAAGCTTGGAGATGGATTATGATGATTCCATTACATAGAGATATATTTAGAGTTGCAAAAACCTAAGTTACTCAGACTCTTTCACTTTTGATGTCGCACACATGTCGACACGATGTGGGTGTGGGTGAGGGTATGGGATACGTACTAGATTTAGTCAACTGATTTTGGGTACTTTGACCAAAATCGACTGGGAAAATCTGAAAAGATTTAAGAAATTCTATAATCAAAACAAAATCTAAGGTGAAATTGAAGAAAATGGAATAAATTGTACATAGAAATTTCTATGTTATTGTTTTTCCTTTTATCTCCTTTTAGGATTTTCTTCTTAAACAATATTTTCTCCTCATGTTTTCCACATAATATCTCAGAATTTATGTTTTATAACTCTATTTTTAGATATTTATATTATATTTTTCCAAATCCCTGCACCCGTATCCATGCGTATATCCATATCCCCAGATCTTTAAATTGAGATCGTGAAGGATCCAACCTCTAGATCCGCACCAGTATCAAACACCCTCACCCAAGTTCAAGAAACTTAGGCAACAACTATATAGGTATTATATTATTGAGTTATACTATGAAAGTTTGGGAGAGGTGGTAGAGTTGAGGTTAGAGAGGATCGTGATTATTTCCAATGATCAGTTCGGATTCATGCAAGGTCGCTCGACTACTGAAGCCATTCATCTCATGAGGAGATTAGTGAAGCAGTATAGAGAAAGAAAGAGGGACTAACAAATGGTGTTCAACAATCTAGAGAAAGCGTATGGTAAATCTTTGGAGGTGCTTAGAAACTAGAGGTGTTTCGATGGCATACAATAGGACGATTAAATACATGTACGATGAAGTAGAGACTCGTGTGAGGATGGTGGGATAAGATTAAGAGCAATTTCATGTTTTGATAGGGTTGCACTAAGGATCGACTCTTAGCTCATTTCTATACGCCTTAGTGATGAATGTTTTGACACGGCATCTTCAAGGGGAGGTGCCTTAGTTTATGTTATTTACTGATGATGTATTTCCAATTGACGAGACCCAAAGAGGATTTAATGATAAGTGAAGCATTTGGAAACAAACCCTGGACTCTAAATGGTTTAGGTTGAGCAGGACCAAGATGAAATATATGGAGTGCATGTTTAGTGATTTAACTCATGAGGATGACATGGTAGTGAAGCAGAATTCCTAGACCATTCAAAAGAGAGATAGTTTCAAGTATTTTTTATCTATGATACAAGGAACTATAGAGAATGATGAAGATGTAAAACATCATATCGGTGCAGGGTGGATGAAATAGAGGCTTTCCATTTTCGTTCTATGTGATAAGAAAGTGCCTCCAAAATATAAAGGCAAGTTATACAGAGTGACAGTTCGACCGACTATGCTGTATGGAGCGGAGTGTTGGTCTGTCAAGAATTCCCACATCCAAAAGTTGAAGGTGGTAGAGATTAGGATGATGCATTAGATGTGTGGTCTTAGTATGAGAGATATGATTAGAAATGATATTATTTGAGAGAATGTGGGAGCGGCTTCGATGGAAGACAAATACGAGAAGGTTAAGATGGTTCGGACATGTGATGAGGAGGTGCACGGATGCCCTAGTACAGAGGTGTGAGAGGTAGGCTATAAGATGGTTTTAGGTAGGGTAGAGGTAGGCTGAAGAAGTATTAGAGGAAAGTAATTAGACATGAAATGGAGCAGCTATAGCTTACTGAGGTCATGACCCTAAATAGGAGGTGTAGAGGATGCAAATTAGGGTAGAGGGTTAGTAGATGGGTGTACATCCTTGCTAGTAGGAAGGGATGCTTTGTTTATGGTCATGCCAGTAGTCGTAGTGCTTTGCGTGTGTCTTGTAGTTGAATAGTCGTGGTATTTTGGTGATGTTTATGATTTCAAATAGATAGTTTATAGTACTACTTTGTGGGTGTCTTGTTCCTGTCATTCTTTATTGGTGTGTTATTTCATCCTATCTTTTGTTTTTAGTATGTCTTTTTATACTGTTCTTTATTCTGAGCCAGGGATCTATTAGAAACAGCCTCTCTACTTCGTCCGAGGTAGTGGTAAAGAGTGTGTACATTCTACCCTCTCCAGGACCCGCTTTGTGGGATTACACTAGGTATGTTGATGTTAAAATTTAAATAGGCTCTTAATCTGATACATCTCAACTCTTCAACGAACTCTCAAAATTACTTCTTCATCAGGAAAATTCTAAGTACCTAATCTCTTCTATCATGGATAGCTTCAGCAGATCTATGCAGACCAAGCTTTATAACTAACCTACTCATACCTTTCCTTGTATAATAGTATAAATTCTATAGAAGGTAAACAATCAAGAAAAAAGTTTTCTATTTCCATAGTTTTAAAAAAACTATCAAGTATACAGCTTTTGTATATTACGAAAACTGTGAAATTGTACTTCTCTTTTGATAAGTTGAAACTGCACGTTTTAATATGCCAACCACTATCCCCAAAAAATGTCATTACACAAATTAAAGATTGTGAAGCAATGATTTCTTATGAGAAAATAGCTGATGTCTCCAATTTTTAACATTCTATAGTACATAAAAATACATGTATGCACTACATAATCATTTAATGTGTCAAAATAGAATATTATTATATAGAATTTAAGTTTTGTGCATCGTCAGTGTACGAAATATTTTACACTATCAGGTAAACTTGATTTGCTATTGCAGGTTACCTAATTTTTTCTTTTTAAATTTTTATATAAATAATTGGATAACCTGTAATAGCAGGTCAAGTTAACTGATAGTAAGATTACTCAAGAGAAAAGAACCCAAAGAAAAACAATAAAGAGATGCATAGCCATTTAAAAAATTGTAATAAGCTTTTTACCTCAATCAATGTGTCGTGAATATAATCTTTGACGTGCGCATATCTTTGATGAACATCCCTCATGATAAAGTCACTAAGTTCACCGTTGAACTGTACTCTTGTTGGCCCACCTTCAACAACTACACAGTGTAAGAGTCTACACTTTTCTTCCTTTGAAATTCCTATTCCCATTACCAAATTATAAATTAGTCTATTACTTACTCTAGATATCCGTTGTTTCAAATGAATATCAGCATGAAAAACATACCAGGAACATCAGAGAGCATCAGGTTTAAAAGTAGTTTCCAACGAATTTCCTGAGCATGGTGAACCTCGTGCAGAAAAATGGCATGCTCCATTACACCCTTAATCCCGAAGGTCATCGCTTGTGCTCCAGAAGCGATCACCAACTTGTCATATGAAATATTAAAGTTCCACGGCTCAAGGATGTCAACTCCATCTGTCATAGTTTGGCAGCTTACCTAGATGTACACATGAACTACTAATAACATATATGGCCGATGACGAGTTCACTAAAATCCTCCAAATTAAACAAAGAAATCAATCCATTAATTATTGAGCTAATGAAATCTAAACTCTGCTGAAAAACATTTTAATTCTCTAAGTGCCTTTAAAGCAAACTAAGAGCAGGGAATAAACTATCGTCGGCATAAGCTCACCAATTAGGATGTGTGACTGACTTATCAGATTGGGAGTTCTTGCAAGCTTAGGGTTAGCTGGTTTTTGGCTGGGAGAGCTGGTAAGAGAATGAAACCTTCAAAAGAGAGCATGGTTAACAAGCCAGCTAAGGAAGAACAATCTCCCCAACAATACCGATAATCCCTAGTTTAATCAGAATAGAAAACTAAGAGGTTCTAACTGGCCTAGCCTAACCAACAGCTCAGGTTCCTTGCGGAAGACAGCCAGCCAAATGATAAGTTCTGGGACTTTCAGTGCTCATTGGTGAGAACAAAGGAAGCAAGGCCATGAGCACTAACACTCAGAAATTTACCAACTGACTAAAGACAGAATCCTGAGAGAGCCTAGTGAATATCCCCTTAGTACGAAGGGCTCTCCCTCTCTATCGAGTTGCAGTTCCTCTTTTCTTTCAAACCTAGCTAGGGAATTGGATTGGATTCGCTCGAGCAACTGTGGAAGCAGATTCTGTGAGAAAGTGATACGGAACGAACAAGGGAACATGAAATCACACCCCAAAACAGTCCACAAATCACAACAAATCGTGGACCAAATGGGGACCTCTCTCGGATTCACTATCTAGAACAAGAAAGAAGAGGATACAAGGTGTTAATATACCAAAACAGCCAGCCAAGAACAAGTTTAGCAACACAAGATGAAGCTCCACAATATTACAATAGCAACAAGAACAAACGGGTTACATTAACAACACAAGAAGCCGAAACTAAAATAAGATACAAGATAGGTAGTTAGACAAGTGTTGATGTAGTCTTAACAACCCAAGAGCATATTCCACTCTTGGACCTTTAAAACTTCACACAACAAACAGTTAACTCTTACAATTGACACAAGAGAGGCGTCCACCACTCAATTACCAACGTATCAAGCAAAATGCAACACACAAGAGAATCCACCCTTATGTTATGCCCTAGTTTCAATTGGACTCTCTCTCACTCTAAGAGAAGTATTCTTCAATAATAATGATCAATTAAAGAAATAAACCTTACAATGTTCTATTTATACTACATTACAATAATAGACAAAATGACAAAAGGGCCCTTTAGTGACTAGTCTTCAAAAATACTCAAAAGTGTCATGACATGATCATACTTGTATCATCCTCTCCATCTTGAGAGAAATTTTCCCACAAATTCATAACCTTACCTCTTTTACAAAGGCACTTCACAATATCCTTCACACGACCACACATCTTCTACATCTTCCTCGCCTTGTATTTTAACCTTTTTTTGCTCTCCATCTTGAGGCTTGCCATCAACCTTAGCCGATTCAATTACTACTTCTTCCCCAAGATAGTACAATTTTTCCTCCCTTAGGATCACATTCCTCCGGTTTGGGCACTCACTAGCCTTGTGCCCCCACCTTTGGCATTTGAAGCATTGAAATCCCTTGGGATTGGAAGTAGAATTCAATTTACCTTCATACCTTAGAGGATGTTTTTGGACAACCTTGGTGGCCTCGGGTTGGGTAGCCATGAATGAGTTATCTTTGAGTCCCCTCTCAACCTCTAAAGTCGCATGGAAGATGCCATCTATGGTGTCGAATTTGAGAAGCGTCATGCGAGTGGAGATGTCCTTGTTTAACCCAACCTTGAACCGCATAATGTCATGACTTACTTGCTCGCCTCGGTTGTCAAGTTTCAACATCAATTGTTGAAATTCATCGTATTAAGCCATGACACTCTTGTTCCCTTGCCTCAAATTGTCCAATTTAGCTAGGAGCTCATGCCTATAAATCTAGGGCAAGTACCTTTGTTGCATAAGGTTCTTCAATCAAAACCAAGAAGGAGGTTGTCCCCCAATCATCTCATTCCCAAACCGTTTAACATACTCTCAACATGTATTAGCATACCCTTCGAAGTGAGCTAGAGCATAAAAACTTTTTTTTTTGGTGAGATCATTAAGTTGGAAGATCTTGTCACAAAATGACTCCCATGCAAAGTAGGCTTTGGGATCACTCTCACCTTTGAAAATGGGAAGGCTCACTTTGATAGAATTGAGACCTACATCTCGGTTTAGGTGGCCATCTCTCACCTCTCAGCCTAACTCCCCATGTCTACACCTCATTCTTTCTTTCCTCAAGTAAACATCATCATATGGCCCATAACCATCATGTTGTCCTCCCCTACTATAGCCTTCAACATGGATAGGTCTATTTGGGTTAAGTAGATCTTGTAGTGGCGGGATTGAATTTGGATAGTGAGGTCTTTGGTCAAGTGGAGTTTGGATGGGAGGGTTCGGGTTGGGTGATGGTATTTTGGTTCCAAGCCTTTTTTGTTGGACTTGGTGGAGTGAAGGATGGCTTGGTCTATCTTGTTCTCGGCTTCGGGAGTAAAGATTGGTTTGATTTATGGCAATTGGTGTATATTGCATTTGGTGCAAGGTGTCGAGAGTATTAGTTGGGAAAATGTTTTGAGGGGTAGAAGGTCGACTCCTTTGGCTTTCCACACATTCTTATCTCCCACTCATTGATGCCACATCCGTATCTAATTTCTTAAGACCCACATTTAACCTAGCCACATCTCGGGACATAGTTTCAAGACAAGCCAAAATGAGATTGATGGCATTATTATCCATTGTTTGAGCATTTGAAGCCTCGAGTTCCATTGTGGTGGTATCGAAAATAACCCTTCAAGTTATGGTCCAATCAAGATACCAAATCAGTCCGCAACGTCACACAAAATAATACAAAGCAAAACCTACAACACAAAACACACGTTATTTCAAAACAACCTCCCACAATGAGATCTCACCTTCAAGGTTCTACAAACTCAAGCTCAACATTGGTGGATGGCTCAAATAACCTCCAATTTAGCTCAAATTCGAAGCCTATACTCCTATAGTGTTAGAGAACATAAATCTAACACTAAAAACACAAGAAAAATGCAAAATCAAAAACTTAAAATTTAACCTAGGATCAAAATCGAGTTTAGTATATTTTTGGGGGATTTTCAATTTTGACACTTCTTTTTTTGTTGGGATTTTCAATTTCTATACTCTAATAGTGTTAGGGAACAAGATTTAACACTAGAAACATACAAAAATCAAGTTTTTTGAAAGACCCTAAAAACGTGAACAGTAACTTTTTTTTTTAAGATAATAATCCCAAAATTGATTTTGTTGGAACAAAATCAAACCTTGCCCTGATACCAAATGATACGAAACAAACAAGGGAACACGAAATCACACCCAAAAATAGTCCACAAATCACAACAAATCATGGACCAAATGGGGACCTCTCTCAGATTCACTATCTAGAACAAGAAAGAAGAGGATACAAGGTGTTAATACACCAAAATAGCCAGCCAACAACAAGTTTAGCAACACAAGATGAAGCTCCACAATATTACAATAGCAACAAGAACAAATGGGTTACATTAACAACACAAGAAGCCAAAACTAAAACAAGATATAAGATAGGTAGTGAGACAAGTGTTGATGTAGTCTTAACAACCCAAGAGCATATTCCACTCTTGGACCTTTAAAACTTCACAGAACAAACACCTAACTATTAAAATTGATACAAGAGAGGCGTCCACCACCCAAGCACCAAAGTATCAAGCAAAACGTAACACACAAGAGAATCCACCCTTATGTTATGCCCTAGTTTCAATTGGACTCTCTCTCACTCTAAGAGAAGTATTCTTCTATAATAATGATCAACTAAAGAAATAAACACTACCATGTTCTATTTATACTATATTACAATAATAGACAAAATGACAAAAGGGCCCTTTAGTGAGTAGTCTTCAAAAATACTCAAAAGTGTCATGATCATGATCATACTTGTATCAGAAAGTCATGTACATTAAAGAAATAGAAGGGATCTCCATCTCTGTCATAAACCTAGCTCTGCGCATCTTGGATGAACAAAGTGTGCAATGCATGAAAGCTAATAAAATGGTGTATTCGGTATGACAAAAATTTGTAATGTTCGGTTATCTTGATTTATAGGATTGTTTTCCACTAAAAAGGAACAACAAATACTTATCCCTAATTGGCACATTCATTTTGTTAAACCAAGCTTAAGTGGTTACGACATCTTGTTAATATTGATAGAGTTAGAGGAACTAGAGCAGATTGAATCCATCCATAAAACCTAGATTGGGGAACTATTGTAATCAATGCCTCACAACAACATCCAAAGGTGACCTTTGGATTCTTAAGCATGGGGCAAGTGATGTTTTGCTGTTAGTGTTTTACAATGCATTCATGGTTCTCTTAGTGGTTTATACACAAAATTTACAAGAGCGATTCTTAATTGAGATATTTAGTACGTAAGAAAGTTGGAAAGGATGAACTAAAGCTAACTTGAATATTTGGAATACAAATTAAATCAATTGAAGATAGCTCACAAGGACTACCACATACCGCATGAGCACTATGAGAAGGAAGAAAATTTTGTCTAGAAAGAGAACTTAAAAATAGCTCAGCATCACACAAAGCATGAACTGAAATTATTGGCGGAGCACGAGCGTCACACGAATGAGTTTTTCTGGCAAATATTCAGGGATTAATTTGATTAAATCCTTATTTCCTACTGGATATAGAAGTTCTCTCTCTTCCATCCCGCTCATATCAAGACTTACCAAGGAGGAGAATAATATTTGTGAAACAAAAAAGAGCTTCGAAGAGTTTTGAATCCATCCTAATTTTGATTTAAATACAATTGATAACTAAGCCTTATTATAATTATAAGGTAAGTTGAATGCATTACCACCTGAGTTTCATTCCAAAATAAAATTAGAAAATCATTACTAATAATCAAGAGATATAAGCGTCTATCGGAGACAGCCTTTCTACTTCTCTTGAAGCAGTGGTATGGACTGCGGACATCTTACCCCCCAGACCCCACTATGTGGGAATACACTGGGTTTGTTTTTGTTATTGTTGAATCAAGAGATATAAGCAGTAGCATGAAAACTCATAATCAATAGAGAAATTAAAGCGAGACTTTGGGAAGCACATCATTTATTCATCCCAAATCTTGATACAAGTGCTTAGACCAACTATAATGTAAGGAGTGGAATGTTTGCCAGCCAAGAACTCTCACGTCCAACAAATGAAAGTTCTAGATATGAGGACATTGAAATGGATGTGTGAACATACTACGAGCGATAAATAAGAAAGAATAGTATATAAGACGAGGTGGGAGTGACCTTGTTTGAGGATAAGATAAGTAAGGTTGAAATAGTTCAGAAATATTAAGAGGAGATTCATAGAGGTGTGTCACGACCCGAGCTGGGGCCCTAGCCGTAATGAGCATCCCGAACCATGGAGGCCCGGGCGCCCTTCTACTCCTAGTAATCATGCACAATACTCAAATAATAAAGAAAATATGCGGAAATATAATTCATTTCGGAATTCATAGTTATACTCTGAGTTCAATCCTAACAATACAGAAAGAAATCCATCAATATTTGAACATCATCTATTTCAGACTATGAAATCTCTAATACATACGAAAGGTAACAAACTATTTTAAACTGGGTCAAGGCCGCCAGTGGACCTAAGCCAAAATAAATGACAAGTCACCAAAAAGAAATAGGCTTTCCTGATTAAAGAACACTCACCAACTGCACACTTCACTCTTGTCTGAAAAACTCTACGGCTTTACAGGACCTCTAGACTGAGCCTCAAAACCTAAAATATAGGAGGTCAATATAATTGTACTGGTACACAGAGCAATCCAAAATAGTGAATTTATACATATATAATATAGGCGAGAGCAAGTCATAAAACACTATACATAAAATAGTTTGAAATACATAGGCCATCTCAAATGATCTTAAAACAATCTTGTCAATGTAATTCAATGCTCTGTATTACTTATGAGCTAGGTGGCACCTCTTAAGAAGAGATGGGCGAGCCACCTCAGAGAAGGAGTGGCTTTCGGCCGTAAGAAGCGGAATCGAATAAAAGAAGGGCTTCGATCGATTGAACTTTAGCAAATACAACCTACATATCTAAAATTTTCCCACGAGCACTATG
Organism: Capsicum annuum; assembly: GCF_002878395.1. Taxonomy (NCBI): domain Eukaryota; kingdom Viridiplantae; phylum Streptophyta; class Magnoliopsida; order Solanales; family Solanaceae; genus Capsicum; species Capsicum annuum. The sequence goes on along the minus strand of NC_061119.1, from coordinate 125,230,261 downwards.
GGATCCGCCATTAACTCAATGGTCAAGCCCCCAACCCAAGTTTGCCGCAAGGGTTAAAGTATCTGAATCTGATACACCCCAAGGCACTAGGCCAGCATATAATCCCCCCTCTTGGGGAAGTAATGAACCTGTATCGGTAAAACACGGTTTTGGGCAATAAGTTTCTTGAACTCAAGCCTTCTTTGGGTAACCACCTAACTCTCTTTAAGTCCAATTTTAGCCTTTTCTAAACATGAATCATTCTAAGTTCAAAATCTGATAATCTGAATGAGAATCTACTTTTTGTTCTGTTCTGCATTATTACTGTGGCATTATCTGAATTGGTATCATCATACCAAGACTTGCAAGTCGTATATAAGCCATTCGATATCATTTATAATTTTCTCTTTCAAAACATAAAGTTTGGACCACCATACTTCAAACAATTCAAGAATATTCATACTTCAAAGCATTTGTCAAATAATGTAAAATTCATCGTTTTCAGCTTTTCAACATACATGTGGTGGCCATGAAATTTATGACAAAACGTGTAACTTTCTTAATAAACATCTTTAACCATTAACACCAAATACAATATCCCCTATTCATGGTAAAACCATAATCAATTCTTAACAATCATAAAGGTATTTGAAACATACTTCGCAAAATACATTCAAATAAATCATGACTTACGAAAATAAGAAATCTTTAAACAAGAGAGGGATTTCCAATAATTGATGCTCTCAATCCAACATTTAAATTCATCAAGTGCATGCATTTTTATAGATATAAGTAAGAGTTCAATTTTTTTTAAGGAGAGAAGAGTTCAATTTTTTTTAAGGAGAGGCCTCAAGACCAAAGCTATAATATTATTAAAGAGTTCATAATGCACAATTGTAAATGTAAATATCAAAACTCCTTTGCAAATTCATGATTTCTAAACTTTAAACCATATTCAAAGTGTTCTCAACAAGCCCATGTAGTTTTAGAAAAACCCCACGTACCCTAGATTATTTAGGAGGAAAAGTGGAACCCAAATCTCGCTTAAGTTCTTGAAATTCTTGACTTCAAAGATGAACTCTTGATCTATGGGGGAGAGACTTGGGTTTTTAATTTGAGAGGCATTGGTGAAGAATGAGAATATTACTCTCAATAATGCCATTAATCATTTGTTTTCATGTTTTGAGGGATTAGGCAAAAGACCAAGCTGCCCTGGGATTTAAAAATCTGCAACTTGAACGTCGTTTAAGGCCTTACCGTGACGCGGTGAGCTTGTCATTACGATACCCACCGCGACACGGTGGAATCGTGGTGACTTACTGGATTTTAACAATTGTTGTTTTGGGATTCACCGTGATGCAGTGCAATTGCGATGACCTACTGGAATTGGACAAATTTTGAATTGGCCTCCATCGTGATGCGGTGAGGATTCCATCACTATTTCCACCGCGATGCGGGGGAATTGCGGTGGCTTGCTGGAACAAAAATCCAAAAATATTTTAAATGCTCATCAAGGATTAATCAATAGGAAGGCTTTTGGAACATTAATGCGTTGGAATGACGGTCTACATACTAGCCCAAAATGTAGGTCGTTACAGTGTAAGAGATTGGCTATGGATGATTTTAGAAGAAGTATGCCAAAAAGTATTGAGCAGAGGTGATTAGGTAAGACATGATATAGTTCCAGCTGATCAAGTACTTCACCTTAGATGGAAGCTTATGGAGGACACGAATAAAGTTAAAAGGCTAATTACTTAGTTGAGTGTTGTTGCATATCCTTCCATACTAGTGGTCATGAATACCACAGGTAGTTTCTTGTTATTCTATTTCTGTTACTAGTTTATGTTTATTGTAATGCAATTATCATTTTATTTTATTATAGTTACTATTCCTCCGTAAGAATGCTCTAACATGCTTCCTTTAGTGTTTTGTCATGGCTTCTTCATTTGTCTTGCTATATTATGCTTTTCCTTGAGCCAAAGACATGTCAAAAACAGCCTCTCTATCTAAGGTCGTAAGATCTGTATACACTCTACCATCTCTAGACCCCACATATGGAATTACATCGGGTATGTTATTGTTGTTCTTGATGATTCGAAAAAACATTATCCTAGGTTTTTTACTCATCGAATACTCTGTCACTTAATCTAGTTAGATGTTCCATTTAGAGCTCATTTGGGATTGTTGTTACAAAACTGCTTATTTGAGAAGCACTTTTATAAAATAGCTTTTCAAAAAAGTGCTTTTGGAAAACAAAATTGTGTTTGGTAAATTCATTTGAAAAGTGTTTTTGATAAATAGATTGTGTTTGGATAATCTTCTTCAAGAAGTTCTTTTTTGAGACAAATGACAAAAAAGGAAATGTATCAATAGACTTTTACTAATAAAATTAAGTTATAGAGGAACGTTATTTTAAATAACTATTATAATATTTTTAAGTAAAATTTTATTTGTATTTAATTAAAAAATATGTATTCTAATATTTTAAATCAATATTTATATACATAACTACATAATATTAAATAATGATATATTACTTAAATAACTTACATATGATATTTCTTGAATTATTTATTTAAAATTAAATATTCAAAAAAGAATTTACAAGTGTTATCAAAATACAATCTTATAACATGATTCATCTGTCACTTGTTATCATTAATAATAAAAAATATAAAATTATATATTCTTCAGTCGATCATCATCAATGATGTTTTCAAATTTATTTAAAGAAAATGAGTGAAAATAAACTAATAATATGTAAATCATAAAATAAAATAAAGAATTATGATGTAAATATGAAGTTTAAAATTTTAAAATTAAACTTTAATCAAACTTAAAAGATATGATAATTAATTATTAAGGAATATATATGTGTGTGTATAAAATGTGTGTGTGTGTGAGTGAGAGCGATAAGAATATTTTTTTCATGAAAAATAAATTTTATGTTTCTGCTTGTTTAAAAAAGCAGAAAATAAGCAAGAAAAATTGCTTCTCCTTCTTTTTAAAAGAACTTTAGCAAGTTTATGAAACACCCTTATTTTAAAAAAAAAGTGTTTTTTTTCCTCAAAATAAGTATTTTTTGGGGGAAATAAGCAATCCCAAACAGGCACTTAGTCTTCAATTGTTAGTTTATAAATACTCAAATTGTCTCTATATTTTGTTATTTAAATTTTTCGAGTGTGGCACTTCATGATATTCGTTAGTGTAAACTAATGTAAGTTCTCCGTGGGTAGGTTCGACCCAGAACTCTAAAGTTAAATCAGTTTGCAACTAGTGTTTATCCTGTATAGGATGAGTTTTGGGCATATTGAAACACGCTGGAAACCGACCACTGCATAAGCCACTAGTGGGCAGTGGCTTAGAAAAAGCAGCAGCGCCTTGTATAGGTTGGCAAGAGCTTCACAAAGCAACTTTTTTGCTTCACACCAGTTAATTCAATCAATAATTGGATACTAATGTCAAATTTTGATATGTAAAAGCATAATCAGAGTAATATCCTCATACCTTATTCTATTTCTTCCAGGACTATGAATGTCACCAGCTTGTATATTCAATCTTCACATGGGAAAATGACCCCCAAAAAATTAGTAAAGTAAGGAATTCTTATAGAAATTTCCATGGAAAGCTAACACATCCTGACATATATCCATAGTTGGATTCTTCATGAGTCTCCCACATTTACTCTTTCAAGGATTTTAAAGAAAATAGACTTTTTGTGTGAGAAAAAAGGATATCTTTGTTCCATTTTATGGGGGAGATGATGAACCTTTATATATTTAAATAATTAATTTTAAACTTTTTATTTTACACTTCCTAAATGAGATAATCTATAACCACATAAAAGTAGTTATAGCCTCATCTTCATGAGTTTATCATATTTGTGCAGTTATAAGAATAATAAAATAAAATGATGACAAAAAAGAATGATACTATGTCCCATTTTATGGAAAAAGAATGATACATTTTTATAGTTAGAAATAATCTAATTTTAAACTTTCCAAGGAGATGATCTAAAGCCACACTAACATGGCTTGTTTTGGCAGGGGCGTATCTATACGGAGAGCAGCTTCTTTTTATATATTATGTATAGCAATATTATATCTCTTAACGTAGATGGACCCGATATTTGAACTCGCAAGACACCATTTTCTTAGCATAGGTGTTAGAAAAAATTCCAAACTCGCGAGATACCATTATCTTAGCATAAGCATCAGAAAAAATTTCAACGATAACTAAGGAATAATGTCATAAGTGATTGGTCACTAGTGGTGTGAGCTACGCAAACTGCCGCAGATTTGAATCCTGGATACATCACTTTTTATTGTATTAAGCCCTTTAACTTAAAACAATAAATAACAATGGAAATGTGTCAAGTCGGATTCGATCTAGGGTCGCAGGTAGGTCAGCATTAGCCTCAACCAACACTTCAAGTGCGCAATCCTGCTTGTAAGAGTGCATAGTTAAATATATACTAGTTTCTCAAGGTGTGTGTGTCCATATATATATACATATATATTTTTGAAGTTGGCGGGTGTACGTGGCCCTACTCATACATGTGGGGTTGCCTCTCTCTTTAAAATTACATCAATATATATGTGTACACTCAAGCTCAAAAAGTTCTATGGTGCAATTGTTATTGGGTGCACATTTACATGTGTTTGATTAATTTATTATTTGATTAATTTATTAATTATGACTGACTTATTTGATAAAACTAAATTTAGATATTTTCCAAAATATTATTTAGATGAATAAAGTACAAAAATTACCAAAATATAAAGAATTAAAGCAAATAATATCTAAAAAACGTAAAGAATTAAAAATAAGGATAGAAAGACTGCAATATAACATAATTGTCGGAGTTAGTAAAAACTCAATAAATGCACAAAAAGAAGAAATATCAAATTTAGAATCAACAATAGATAGTCTAGAATATACATACCAACATGATCTATTAACAATTAAATAAAAATGAACAAAGAAGAATTTATAATAGATGAAAAATATATGAAAACCATGAAGGATTAAAAATAAAAATAGTATTTTCTAATCTAGGAAGAAGGTATAAGAAATAGGTGAACATTTATATTTAATGTTAGAAAAAGAAGAATTAAAATTAGAAGATAAATTGACAGCTATGGTAAGAATAGAAAAAAAATGAAGAAATAGATAGAAAAAAAGAAATAGAAAAAATAAAACAACAAACTACAGAAGAAATACAAAAAATAGAAGAAACTAAAAATAGTAGGATTGCTGAATTAGAAAAAGAACTACAAATGCTAAAAGATTTGTATGAAAAAAGACAGAAAGAAAAAGAAGGAAAAGATATAGAACAAAAATTATTAAACGAGATAAATCAATTTAAAGAAAAATTAGAAATAAATACAATAGATGTTAAAGAAACAGATAATTATAATTCGGAAGATAGTGAAACATATACAGAAATCTTAACAAATACAAAAAATTTAGAAATCAATGAAAAACAAGAAGTAATTAATGAAGAAAACTTAGAAAATAGAAACACAAAAATAAATACTCTTGATAAAAAAGAAGATGAAAATATAATTGCTAGAACATCAGAAATAAGAAAACCTACATATTATAAGAATAAATTTAAAAGATATAATCTAAAAGATGAATATGACAAATGGACACCAAAACAAATAGTTAATAAAAATTATTACTTTTTAGACTTAGATTGTATAATAGATACAGAAAAAACAATACAATTATGGATAGGATATATGACAAAACAATTATTAGATAATACTATAAACGTAACAGATGCACCAGAATATATAGAAAGAACACTAATAGGAACAGTGAAATTATGATTTTCAAATTTAACTGAAAATAGCAAGAAGGTATTAAGAACCGATAAACCTACAGAAGAAACATCATCAACAACTACAACTAAATTAACACCTATAGAATTATTAAAAAAATATGAAATAGCTATAAAAGACGAATTTAGCAGCATGACAACAATAGAAGAAGAACAAAATGAAACAAAGATACAAATAGGAATTTAATGTTAAAATTAGCAATATGTAATATGTGTTACATAGATGAATATATTTGCGCATTTAAAGAATATAATTATGAAGGACCATATAATATAGAAGAAAGTAAGGAAATAAGAAGATTATATTTTAGTAAATTACCCGAACCATTTAGTTCAAAAATAATAAAGAGTTGGGATGAAGCAAAAATAGTAGATACTCTAGGAGCAAGAATAAAATTTTTACAACAATGGTATAGAAACCTATATGAAAAATATAGAGAAGAAATAAAAATGGAAAAAACATTAATAAGAAATTTAGCATGTTGCAAAGATAAAATAGCACCTCAATTTGGATGCGAAGAAAGATATTATAAGAAAAAAAAAGACATAAGAAATATAAGAAATACAAAAAATCAAAATATAAATATAAGAAACCAAGAAAAAGATATTATGTAAAAAATTATAAACATAAAAGACCATATAGGAAAAAGAAATCTATAAAAGAATGTACTTGTTATAATTGCAGAAAATTAGGACATTTAGCTAGAGAGTGTAAATTACCTAAAAACCCAAAAAATAAACAAATATCAGAAATAAAAATAGAAAATACAGAATATATGCAGATAGATTATATAGATTACGAATTAGAAAGTGAAGATAGTATATATGAAATTTCAGAGAATGAAATAGATAATGAAATAAAAGTGAATTAGATGAATTAAATGACTGAAGAAAATATAAAAATAATAACAAAGGAAGAATATTTAAGTGAAGAAAGAACAGATCAAAAAATAAAATTTGATAGTCACATATTTGATGAAATAAAAGGAAAAGAATTAGATTTAAGTATAGAAAAAATATTTAAAATACCAACAATAAAAAATATATTTAGTAAAAGAAATGAAGAATACTATGTAGTAAGCCAAAAAGAACATGTAATAGACTGTAGATATGCAAAAGGTAAAGCTAGTATACCACTAGTAACAAAAAGGATAATTAATAAAGAAATAAATGATATAAAAATTAGAGACCCAATAAAATACGTACACCTAGGAGTATAGAGATATTAATAAAAGCATATTTCAGAGAAGGAATAAATACACCAATAGAATTATACCTAACAGATGATAGAATTATATAACCTATAGAAAAAAGTTTAATAACGGCCATAAAAGGAAATTTAATATACCAAAATATAGATAAAAATATAGATAAATCATTAGTATTATATTGAAAAATATCAGGAATAGAACTATCCCCAGGAAGTAAAATATTTACAGTAAGATGTAAAAATCTATATGTATTAACAACAAAACATAAAAAAATGGGAAAAAATAAAATTAACAAAATAAAAATAGAAAGTCCTTTCGAACAATTTGTAAAAACAATTGGTAATAATGATTATAGTTATAGAGACATAGATATAGAAGAAAATTTAGAAATAATAAATGATAGAATAAGCACAACAAAAAAGAATAGTTTATGAAAAATCAGAATCATCAAGTTCATCAAAAAGAACAAGTTATGAAACAAGTTCAACAACTAATTTAAACCAATATTACATAACAGGAACAATAAATGAAAAAGAATATTTAATACTCTTAAATACAGGACAAGAAGAATATTATATAACAAGATATCTAATAAAAAATGAGGAAATAAAATCTGACAATAATATATGCCCAGATCTACCAAGAAGCTTAACAAACACTAAAAATATAGCAGAAAAAGAAATAATAATAGGAGTTAGAAAAATAAAAATAGAATTTGCAATAAAGGAAGAAATGCAAAAAACAGACATAATATTAGGAATAAAATGGCTAGAACAAGTAAGACCATATAGTATGGAACATGCACAATTATCTATAACATATAACAGAGAGAAATTATTCATAAGAAGAGCTTTAACGTGATATGAAAATATATGTATTAATGAAGATAGTAGTAGAAGGGTATTGCAGTAGATATTATACGCCTATGATAGATATAGGAGCAGAAGCTAATTTATGTAGATATAATTGTTTACCAAAAAGTAAATGGGATAAATTAAAGATACCAATAATAGTTAAAGGATTTAATAACGAAGGAAGCTTAATTACTTATAAAGCTAAGAATGTAAAAACACAAGTATGGGATAAAATATTAACAATAGAAGAAATCTATAATTATGAGCTAACATCAAAAGATATACTTTTAGGAATGCCGTTTTAAGATAAATTATACCCACATATAATAACTAGAATGGATTGGTGGTTTACAACACCATGTAAATAGAAAGTAAGGGCAAAAAGAGTTACTAATAAAATAAGAAAGAGAACTGATTGGATAGAAGGAAGTGAAAAAATTACACAAAAATTAGAAAATATAAAAAATACTGAAGATAGAATAGAACTGGTCGTATTTTCAATAAATAAAAAGAAAATAACTATATTTTGAACAAGTAAGATAGAAATAATTAAGAAAAAATTAGAACAATTATATAGTGAAGATCCATTAAAAGGATGAAAAAAAACATAAAACCACTATAAAAATTGAATTAATAGATAAAAATAACATAATAACTCAAAAACCATTAACATATAATTTTGATGATTTAAAAGAATTTAAAATGCACATAT